>NC_092807.1:8395878-8698908 GCF_040954645.1 Diabrotica undecimpunctata
TTACAACTACATAATGGACTATGATTATTAACTCTACAATTTGAATTTAAACCACATGTACCAGGGCAAGGATCAACGCATTTTTTATGCAAGCAAGCCTTATCTTGAGGACACTCTGAACTAATTGTACATTCCGGTCTACAGTTTGGAGGACTACCGGAATATTCTGGCAAGCAAGAACATACTGCTTGTTTGTTTACTTCACGACATTGGCTATTTGGTCCACAAGGAGATGGTTGGCACGGGTTGGATGGTACAACTATAGTAGCTAAAATAAGATATTTATATAGCATTTTGTTAAAATATAGAATAGTAGATTTCTTACGTTCTGGAATTAAACTGCAGTATCTGAAAGGATCTCCTGTATATCCTTGGTTACAAGTACAAGTTGGAAGGTGATTTATAACATTACAAAAGGCATTCGAGGCGCAAGTACCTGGACAAGGGTCCATACATTTGTTTTTAAGACAAGCCCTATTTGAAGCACAATCAGAATTTAAAAGACATTCTGGTCTGCAACCTTCGTAAGGATTGCCAGTAAAATCAGGCAAGCAGACACATGCTCCAGCTCCATTTCTCTCTCTGCATTCAGCGTTGAGTCCACAAGGTGTCGGATTGCATGGATTTATAACCTCTGTAATTTGCAACCTTATCTCAGAACATTGATTAAATGGATCTCCTTCAAAACCAGCCAAACAGACGCAGTTGGGAATATGGCTGACTACACGACACTCAGCATTGATGCCACAGATACCTTCACAGGGATTCTTACATTTTTGATTGATACAGGCTAAATTCGTTGGACATTCGCTACTGCTGACACATTCAGGTCTGCAGTTAGGTGGAGTACCTCTAAATTCTGGTTTACAAGAACAAGATGGTGAATCGTTTATTTCCCGACATTCTGAATTAGGTCCGCAAGGGGACGGTTTACATGGGTTGGTTGGAATAACAACAGGTTCTATTGCTAAAAAAAATTGGAAAAAAGTTGGAAATATAAGTATTACAGTGGTTATACATTTTTAAAAAGATAGGCAGAGCAATAAATCAGCCTCAATTATAAATTTCTGTCCACTTTTATAAGTCTCCTTTATTGTACTGAGCAATATCTAACCAAAGAGTCCCCTTAACTGACTGATCTATTATTCTTCCTATTCTTTATACATATTAGAGCATCCTTACGTTTTGGGAAACACCTTGTAAACGGATCACCAATAAAATCACCTGCGCAAGTACATATCGGGTTATGGTTGATAACTTGACATTTGGCACCTATACCACACGTTCCTGGACATGGGTCAACACATTTCTGATTAATACAAGCCTTTAACAGACTACATTCCGAGCTTGAAACACATTCTGGTCTACAAATGGGTGGTGATCCTGAATATCCAGGTAAACAAGAGCATACAGCTTGCTGATTTATTTCTCTACATTGACTATTAGGACCACAGGGCGTGGGGTTGCACGGATTTAAGTTTTGTGGAACTAAAAATTGTAATTGATTAATATTTTCCTGTCAATCGAAACTTTCTGGCTAATAATCTCAATTAAATCTTTTACATTGTACCGTGTGCGCTTTAGGTATGCAGTAGCTTTGTACCGTTTTAACAACGTAAATGATTCAACAGAGGTTTAGCAGAATTTTGGCAATAATACATACTTTCAACCGCACGACAAGCTACGAACGCATTTCCAGTAAATCCTGGTGGGCAACTACACATTGGAATGTGATTAATTACTTGGCAAGTTCCAGTGCTAGCACAAGTTCCAGGACAAGGGTCTACACATTTTCTCCTAATACATGATCTTTCTCTGGGACAGTCAGTATTCACAACACATTCGGGTCTACAACCTCTATAAGGATCGCCTTGATAATCCTGGATGCAAGTGCATCTTCCGTTTCCTTCACATAGCGCATTAGCTCCACAAGGAGATGGATTACAAGGATCATTGACTGTAACTGCAGGTACTTGGGGGGGTTTGGGGAAACAATTGTTGAATGGATCTCCAGTCATATCAGATGGGCAGGAACATGTTGCGTGGTGATTGAAAACATTGCAAACTGCGTTAAGACCACAAGAACCTGGGCAAGGATCGATGCATTTTCGTCTTATACAAGCCAAATTGCTGGAACATTCTGATTGAATGCTACATTCTGGTCTACAGTTTGGAGGAGCACCTATAAATTCTGGTAGGCAGGAACACGAGGGTAGGTTATTGATTTCTCTACATTGGGAGTTTGGACCACAAGGTGATGGATTGCATGGATGTATCACAGTTGTAATTTCAGTAATTACCGGAGCTAAAATTACAAAAATGTGTATATTAGTCTTTTTATTACTAGTTATTGTCGAAACAAACTTACGAGGAGGAGGATAGCATCTTGTGAAGGGGTCTCCTATATAACTAGTCTGGCAACTACATATTGGACTGTGGTTAATAACTTGGCATTTAGTGTTCAATCCGCAAGTTCCAGGACATGGGTCAGTACATTTTTGATTTATGCAAGCTTGATTTGCTGGACATTCTGAGCTCACCAAACATTCTGGTCGACATCCCGGTGGAGAACCAATATAATTTGGTAAACAAGAGCATACCGATTGATCGTTCACTTCTTTACACTGACTATTGGGTCCACAGGGGGATGGTTGGCAGGGTTGTGTTACTTCAGTTGCTAAATATCAAGGATTAGTTAAATTTTAGGGTAATGAACAATGTAGATAATTTGTATTGATACATAAAAAATAATAAATCATATCTTACGTTGTCTTGTGAGCAGAATGCAGTTGTTAAATGGATCTCCGGTGTATTCCTCCAAACATCTACAACTCGGGCTATGGTTAATGACTTGACATAGGGCATTTTGACCGCAAGTACCAGGGCAGGGGTCTATACATTTATTTCTGACGCAAGCTTTATTGGAGGGGCATTCCGAACTTTGGACGCATTCGGGTCTACAGGCTTCATACGGATTTCCAAGGTAATCGGGAGGACAAAGGCATGAACCAACTCCATTTCGTTCCCTACAGATAGCGTTGGTACCACACGGAGATGGTACGCAGGGATTTATTGTTTCAGGACGGGATATAATGGCTATAACGAAACAGGGAATTAGAATGTATAATCAAAAGTGTTAGGTCAAACCGTGGTAAGCAAAAAAGCTGCAATTGCCATCTTGTTGTTGTTTAAATTTGATTAAGTGATTATTTTGTGCTCCAAAGCTAGTGATTACCATGTAAATTTATCATTGCATTTATTAACCGCAAAAATTCGACCATTTGTAAGCATTTTTTGACTTTCGCTTTTTATTAGGGTAAGGATAAGCATTTATTCACCAGTTTAAGGGACCATAGTTTGTAAGTTCAGGGAAATCATTTATTTCAGGGTAAGCATTGTTTTGTGGCCGCACATTAGCTGTTGTTTTGTGGGGGAAGTAAGCATTTTATCACCAATTTTTCAAGGGGGTTTAATTAGCTGTTGTTGGGGCAGGGGTAGGTAAGCATATTTGTGGTTATAAATATTATGGGCTTGTTTGGTAAAAAAGTTTTCGTTTAGGGTATAACTTTGGGGGTTAACCGTATAATGACTATAATTCTTTTACGAAACAAGCTTTTTGGTTTTTATTAGCTGAGTCTTTCAGGCGGGGTAGGGGTACACCGGGCAAGCTATTAATTTAGACTTTATTGAGTGGGGTAAGGGGTAGTCGGCTTATACGCTCGTGAACCAATTTTATTAAGCGCAGTGTTATAGTTTGTTTGGGGGTGGGTGGGGGTTGTTCTGGCATTAGCATGTGGATTGCAAAAGGTATCAGGCTGCCTTGAAGCTCCTTGTTATCGGTGGGGGATTTTCCTTACCTTTTTAATCCCCTTCGTGCAGATAAAGCATTAGTATATACAGCCATGCAAGCTTAACTATATTGTATTTAAGTTTTTCGTGTTTTAAATAGTGTAAGAGCATTTATTAATAAAGGTAGTAACCTACATAAGTAGAGACAAGATACAAACTAAGAAATGTTTTTTACTAAGTTCTCGGGAAGAATCGCATTGAGAATTTAAAACTAGACGTTTCTGTACAGAACAAGATACTGATACGTCACGAGTGAGGGGAGTAGGCACATTGAGATCCCAAACTCGAACGGAACAATATCCCTCTTGATAATGGCTACAAAATAGGTGCCGAAACGTCGAGTTTGAAATTCTTAATGCGGTTCTTCCCGAAAACATAGTAATTTTCATGTAATGAAAACATGTAATCTTCAGATAATAAGTGTATCTATTTGATCCCAATTCGGTTTTGCATATTAAAATCAATCTTGACTTTACAAAAAATATTTCTTCAAACACTTCACTGTTTTATTAAAAATTTATCAATTTTATAGAGGTTATGTATTTGGATCTTAAACGTATCATTCTAAGTGTATATTTAAAATACGAAAAACTTTTCTAAAATCTAACTCAGCATGCAAACATAAAAAAAATAAAAAAATACCAATATATATTGCAAATTTTTTGATCTTTAGTCTTATAATACTCCGCTGGATACCAAGATCCGGCAGAGAAGGACAATCACAAGACAGCAAGGCCTTTTTGGTCGCCAACAGACGAAATCCTTGCCAATCTAGTGCAAACAAAATGCTTAAGATCTGCACATGGAATGTTAAAACATTACACGAGGCCGGTAAGACTCATAATGCAATCAAGGAGATGGATAGACTATTAATAGACACCATGGGAATGAGCGAAATGAGATGGACGAACTCTTTGCAATATGAAATTAACAATCTATACAATTTTTCAAGCGCCTGGTCTACTAAATCCGTTTTGAATAACGGTATTCAAATTGCTATGTATATACTGTTTTACACCCTGTTCTGTGCGTTGGTTTTTAAGTAGCCTGATGTCGTATTTTGGGTTGACACTACGTGGAATCTTCTTTAGCCTGACCCTCATTTTGCAAATTAGTGGGTTATGGTCTGACTTGATATCGGCTCCTGGGTATGTCTTGACTGATGTAATGCTGTTACATGGAATCTTTTATTAATCATAATGTAATCTATTTGATTTCGTACTATGTGGCCTGAAGTATCTTGAGGTGATTTCCACGTGTATAATGTTCTGTACGGAGTTAAAAGTAAGTGTTAGTAATTACAAACGCTTCTTCTGATACAAATTCACCCAATAGGTCTCCTCGCTCATTTCTTTCTCCAAGCCCAAACTGTCCTATGAATTCTCCCGATTGTCTTAGATAATCCCCCGGGCGTTTCTTAGGTTTTATAAATTTAATACAATCATTCAGTTTCAATTTTAAGGTTAAAAAGTCATTCTGAAAGTGTTTCCTTATATTAAATTTTCCTTTGTCTGTCTTGTTTCGTAGAAGTACCTCCAGATCCTAGATATCTTATTTTCTCCTCAACTTAAATTAGGAGTTTTCTCTGTGGCTCTATTCAAACAAGATAAGAAAGAAGATGGAAATACAAAAGCAATTAAAGCAACAGAATTTGGATCTAAATTCTTAAATAGTAATAAATACGAGGTTAGGGAATAAGAAATAAGCACTAAATTGGTTGGTTCAACATCTTCAAAGATTATGAGTCATATTATTTTTAAGTCAAACTCAATGTTCATAGTAATATTGAATAATTAAAATATATTGGTATTTTTTAATGAATTTGCAGTCTGTGTAAGAAACAGTAGGAGCGATGCTGATTTTTCTTCTTCTTCTTTTATTCCGATGTCGGTACCTAAATTTTATCTGTCTTATTTGGTGTTCTATGTTTTTTAATCTGTATATATTTATTAATGTTAATTAAGAGTATATTCATGTTAAATATAGTGATAAATTATTTTAATGTTTTGTAAATCAATTGAATCTGCGCTTAATTAAACTAAAAGAACAATTTTTTGTTATAACACCCTTTTTGTTTTATTACTTTTTTTTTCATTAAGATCATTTAACATTTCAAATAACTCCATGCTGTACTAGCGATCTGCTGAAATCTTCTCTCTTCTTTCACTACTGTTTCTCTCTTTCAGACATGCAAAATTCTAAGCGAAAATAACAAAATTTAAAAAATCCTACCTGGTGCTGGAACGCAGCCCTGGAACGGATCCCCGGTGAAACCATTGACACACGTACAAGTTGGATTGTGATTGATTACACTACACAACGAGTTAGACCCGCAACTGCCCGGGCACGGATCGCGACACTTCTGATTGATACAAGCGAGCGGTCGCACACATTCGGGATTGATCGTACATTCCGGTCGGCAGTTCGGTGCAGTGCCGACGTAATTTTCGAGACACGAACACGCCGGACTTTCCCCGCGGACTTGACAGACCGAGTTCGGACCGCAAGGGCTCGGGTCGCACGGATTCACTGGTTTTGGTGGCACTGCAAAAAAATAAGGTAATTTGTTTACTACTTTGGTTAAAAAATATTTAATGAAGCATAAAATTAGACGAATACTAAATATATTTTAAACTTTGGATGGTTTATACGCTTTAACATTACAAAATGTCATTTTGAAACGAAGGAAATTTCTTTCATTTGGAAGTTAAGAGTCAGAAATGATCATTCGGGCAAAGATGATGGTTATAGTAGTCTACAGGAACTCAAAAGTACTCAGTAAGGCTTTAAGTCAGGTGTTTTATTATTTGTTTAAGATAACAAGTCTTATTTAGAAAGGAATAAATGATACAACGGTTCATTCTTTAAAATGAAAGCATCTATTAGAATTATAAAAAAGAGGTTATGAGACACGGTGAAAAAAAAGAGGGAAAGAAGCAGAAAAGTGTTACGGAAATAGAATCAACAGGTAAAAAATGCAGTAATTGCAAAAGAAATAAGCTTATCAGAAGTACTTTGCTAAATAAGACAGAGATAGGAGCAGTGGAAGAACGAAGCAAAAGGGATTTCTGGGCAACCACATCTACAATCATAAGAAAAAATACATAATGATAAAACAACCGAATAGAATAGGAAAAGTCTCACTTGGAACAAAATTAACGCACTGCTGTGTCTCACACTAGAAGTTTTATAGAATAGTAAGAATGAAGGTGATCAAAATGTTAATAGAAAAGCAACATAAGCAGGCCAAATAAACACGGAACTACTAAGATAAAGCAGTTTCTTGTTATACACAAGATGACATAATTTGGATGTAATTTCCTATATTAATATAAAAAGCTATTAAAAAAACTTACCTTTTGGTTCCGGATAGCATCTTACGAACGGATCTCCAGTATTGCCTTGGATACAGCTGCAGATGGGGTTGTGGTTCATAACTTGGCACTTGGCGTTGATTCCGCAAGTTCCAGGACAAGGGTCTACACATTTCTGGTTCAAGCATGCTTGGTTTAATGGACACTCAGCGCTAATAACACATTCTGGTCGGCAAGATGGTGGACTTCCGATGAGACCTTGTTGGCATGAGCATACAGCTACACCATTGTTAACTCTGCACACACTATTTGGACCGCATGGGGAAGGTTGGCAAGGGTTGATTGGTACTTCTAAAAGAATAAGTAAATATAGTATCAAAAACCACTAAATATTAATGTAGTAAGACGAATTAATAAGGTATATTTTTACCTATTTTCTTAGGTCTGCAATGTACAAACGGATCTCCTTCTTGACCTGGTGGACAGCTACAAGTTGGTATATGATTGACGATGTCACAAACAGCATTCTGTCCACAAGTTCCTGGACAAGGATCGATACACTTCAAGTTACTGCAAGCTTGTTTAGGACTACAATCTGAATTCATGGTACATTCTGGTCTGCATCCTAAATATGGATCTCCTCTGTACAGAGGTACACAGGTACAAATACCATTATTACAGTCAGCATTTTGTCCGCAAGGAGATGGATTGCATGGATCAGCAGGTTTTGGTTTTGGCGTCAATATGATCTTAGTACATTCGGAAAATGAGTCTCCTGTATAGTCTGGTAAGCAGCTACATATGGGGATGTGATTCTGGACTCTACATTCAGCGTTAAATCCACACGAACCTATGCATGGGTCTCTACATTTTTCAGTAATACAAGCCAAGTTGGAAGCACAATCCGTATTTACTAAACATTCAGGTCTACAATTTGGAGGTGATCCGAAGTAGTTTGGTTGGCAGCTACAAGAAGCTTGCTCGTTAATGACTCTACATTCAGCATTTGGTCCACATGGTGATTGTATGCAGGGATTTTCAACTGGTTTTGGTTTAGGAGGCGTAGGAGGGATTTCGTAACATCTCGTAAATGGATCTCCTGTAAAACCAGATTTACAACTACAGATAGGGGCATGATTGATAACTTGGCAATTGGCACTAATACCGCAAGAGGCGGTACAAGGATTGGCACATTTGAATTTATGGCACGCTCTATCTTGTGGACATTCTGAGCTAACAACACACTCGGGCTTGCAGTTGGGTGGAGAGCCAATAAAATCAGGAAGACAGGAACACACAGCTTGGTTATTTACTTCCCTGCATTGGCTGTTAAAACCGCAAGGACTTGGTGAACAAGGTTCACTTTCTACTGGTTCTGTTGGAGCTGAAACAAGATTTATTTGAATAGTTTTCGACAGAATTAATATTGTTATCACTCATAACTTTGCATAATAAATGCATTTATTTAAAATATTATTATGCTCTTAAAATTATGGCAAACCATTAATATTTTAAAATACTTACTTGGAGCAGGAAGACAGTTCACAAACGGATCTCCAACAAAGTTTTCTATGCAAGTACATGCCGGAACATGGTTGATTGTAGAACATTCAGCATTTTGTCCGCATACTCCAGGGCAAGGGTCTACGCATTTATTCCTGATACAAGCTCTATTGGTTGCACAGTCTGAACTTAATACACATTCAGGTTTGCATCCTTCATAGGGATTTCCATAATAATCTTGGATACACACACAAGAGCCAGCTCCATTTCGTTGTCTACATTCTGCATTTGGTCCGCAAGGAGAAGGTTCACAAGGATTCGGTTTTTCTTCAGGTTTAATTACGCATTGAATGAATGGATTGCCCGTAAAACCTGTAACACAGGTACATGAGACTGTATGGGCAATAACTACGCATTCGGCGTTTACTCCACAGCTTCCTGGGCAAGGATCTTTACACTTGTTGTTAATACAAGCTTGAGTGCTAGGACAGTCTGGATTAATAACACATTCTGGACGACAGTTAGGAGGTGTTCCTATGTATCCTTGAGCGCAGCTGCATGATGGACTATCTCCTGTAGTTCTACAAATAGAATTAGGTCCGCATGGAGAAGGTCTGCACGGGTCGATTGGTGTAGGAGGTGTCGGCTCAATAATGATTTGTCTACAGCTCTGGAATGGATCGCCAGTATATCCTTCTCTACAACTACAAATTGGACTGTAGTTTCTTACTTCACAAGCTGCGTTTAGTCCGCAAGATCCAGGGCAGGGATCGATACACTTTTGATTAACACAAGCTCTATTCGAAGGACATTCGGAGCTTACAATACATTCTGGTCTGCATGATGGTGGAGTTCCTTGATATCCTTGCAGGCATGAACAAACCGCATGGTCGTTAATATTTTTGCATTGACTGTTTTGTCCACATGGCGAAGGACTGCATGGATCTGTCCTTGGTTTGATTTCATCTATTGTTCTACACAAAGTAAATGGATCTCCTGTGAGAGTATCAGGGCAAGAGCAAGCTGGTATGTGATTAATAACATCACATCTTGCATTTTGACCACACGTTCCAGGACAAGGATCTCTGCATTTATTCTTGATACATGCTTTATCTCTTGGACATTCTGAACTAAGAACACATTCCGGTCTGCAACTCTCATATGGGTTTCCAATGTACTCAGAAAGGCATGTACATATTCCATTGTTACATTCAGCATTAGGACCGCATGGTGACGGATTGCATGGGTTTAGAGGTTTCGGTTTTTCTGTCTCCCTTGGTATGGGATTACATTGCGTAAACGGATCTCCCGTATGTAATACAATACAAGTACAAATTGGTAAATGATTGATAACGTGGCACTCGGCATTGACTCCACAAGAACCAGGGCAAGGATCTCTACATTTTTGATTAATACAAGCATGCTGACTCTCACATTCAGTGCTTATTACGCACTCTGGTCTGCACTCTGGTGGGGATCCTAAATAGTCTGGCAAACATGAACATATTGGAGTATTTTCTGATATTCTGCATTGCGAATTAGGACCACAAGGAGATGGATAACAAGATGCTGGACGTTCTGTTACTGGCTCGTCCGTGACAGCTGAAAATATTAAGCAAGTAGTTTAGTATGATTAAAGTGAGTGTAAATTTTAGTTGTGAAGAACTGTTACTAGAGATTTTTTTAAACTTACGTTGTGAAATGCATCTCAAGAATGGATCTCCCGTATATCCTGGTGGGCAAGCGCAAATAGGATTGTGATTTCTCGTTGTACATTGTGCTCCTAATCCACATGTATTCGGACAAGGGTCACTACATCTTTGGTTGATGCAAGCCTTATCGAGTTGGCATTCGGAGCTAACCACACATTCTGGTCTACATTCCGGCGGAGATCCTATGTAATTAGGTAAACATGAGCAAACTGCTTGTTTGTTAAGTTCCCTACATTGACTGTTCGGTCCACAAGGTGTAGGTTGGCAAGGATTTTCGTTAACTGGAGGGATCTTTCTAATTTCTTTACATTGAAAGAATGCATCTCCTGTATAACCTGGTAGGCAAGTACATGTTGGTATGTGGTTGTTGACTCTACATTCTGCTAAAGTTCCGCAAGTTCCAGGACAGGGATCCACGCATTTAAATGCAATACAAGCCAAGTGAGATTTACAGTCATCGTTAACTTCACATTCTCGGTGACAACCTCGTGTGTTATCGTACGGATCTCCGTGGAAACCTGGTAGACATAAGCAAGCTCCAGCTCCATTTTTCTCACGGCATTCCGCATTTGGTCCACATGGAGAAGGAGTGCATGGCGTTGGAGGTGGTGTACGTTCGGTAGCTGTAAAAATAATAAATGTTTAAGTTTATGGTAGTCTTACAAAGTACCTGTAGAAGCTGAAAGTGTAGCAATGTTTAAATGACTGATGCCATGAATAAATGAAAAAATGTCTTACTCAAAGGCGTAATAGTACAAGAAGATAAAGCATCTCCTTGATATCCAGGCAGGCAAGAGCAAACAGGAACATGCGAGACAACAGTACACAGAGCATTAATACCACAGAATCCCTGACAAGGGTTTATACATTTTTCATTTCTACACGCCAAATTATTAGCACATTCCAAGTCGTTTATACATTCTGGACGACAGTTGGGAGGTCGACCGATAAAGTTGGGCAAACAAGAGCATGCAGGCTGAGTACCAACTACCCTACATTGAGAGTTCGCGCCGCAGGGAGATGGTACGCATGGGTTTTCTATGTCTTTAGGCGTAGTTACTAGAAAAGAAGATAGTTTAGAGATACAGGAAAAATGTACAGTTTTATAGATAGCACCCATTTGATCTCGGAGAAGAATATATATTGTACAGTACAATCACTTTCACTAACAAAATGCTTTTATATACTATAGATTTTCAAATTTAAAAAAATTATGTCAAACGGTTACATTATAATAGGACTACTAGATCTTAAAATAAAAGCGGAGAGTTTTTGGAAGTAATTGTGTATTATGCAATATATTTTCCTATAAAAGAATTGAGAGAAAGTAGTCATGCAATACATCTACAATTTACATTTTACATACTATAACCTAAAAAAGAGAAGTCCGATATCAAAATGGGAGCATTTTAAATGTGAATTACCCCTACTTTGTATTCTGGAGCAGGATGTAAATGGATCGCCAGTATAACCAGAGGAACACACACATATGGGGTTGTGAGTTACTACTCTACATTGAGCATTGATTCCGCAAGTGCCAGGGCATGGATCTACACATTTTTGATTAACGCAGGCTTTATCTTGGGCGCATTCAGAGCTGCCTATACATTCTGGTCTACACATTGGAGGAGAGCCGATATAACCAGTAATACAAGAACAAACAGCATGGCCATTTATTTCTCTACATTGACTATTTGGGCCACAAGGTGAGGGCTGGCATGGTTGAGTCGGTTCAGGAGTAACTAGAAATTGGTAGAAGTTAGATAGAGCCTTCCAATTGTTATTTTTTAAATAGGTATGATTCTCACCAGGCGGAATAAGGTTGCATCGACTAGCTGGATCGCCTGTATAGCCTGTGATACAAATACAAGAAGGAACGTGATTTATAACTCTACATTCAGAGTTTATTCCGCATCTTCCAGGACAGGGATCAATACATTTATTATTAACACAGGCTCTGCTACGATCGCATTCTGAGTTAGTTACGCATTCAGGTCTACAACCTCTGTACGGGTCTCCAAAGTATTCTGGAAGGCAACTACAAGAACCTGCTCCATTTCTTTCTTTACAAACAGCGTTTGCTCCACAAGGTGAAGGGTTGCAAGGGTTTCGAGGACTTTCGGTAACAGTAGGTGCTAAAAATACAGTATAGAGTAAAGAAGTAACTAAAAAAGTAAGAGTATATAACAGTATCTACACAATATAGGTATCTACAGTAGTAAAAGATGTTTAAAAAGAATGTACAAATATCTAAAATAGTAAGAAAATATAAAAGTATCAATATAAGTATCTACAATAGTAAAGGATGTTCAAAAACTTGTAAACTACTCTTATGGTTAATAACAAGCCCAGAAGAGCTCTGTTATTGAACTGCCTATGACAGGTCTGCTTCAGCAGCAGATGAAGCATAAGTAAGAAATAATTTTAGACCACAAAAGCCTGGAAACTAATGTTTTTTTTTATATCTGTATAATTAGAAATGATTGGTTTTTATGTTGAGTGTTTGAACATCCTTAAAATGAAAATGAAAAGAAAACAATTCTTACGAGGTAGTAGAACACATCCTCGGAAAGGATCCCCTGTATAGCCCGTAAAACATTCACAAATAGGTGTGTGTTTAATAGTAGTACAAGAAGTAAAAGAACCACAAGAGCCAGGACAAGGATCTATACATTTTTCGTTTTGGCATGCAAGGTTTCCGGGGCATTCTTCGTTTATAAGGCATTCCGGTCGGCAATTTGGAGGTCTGCCGAGATAGTTTGGCAGGCAAGAGCATACCGCTTGCGATCCTATTACTCTACATTGAGAATTAGAACCGCAAGGTGAAGGTACGCAAGGGTTACCACTAGGTACTTCAACAGCCGTTTCTAAAAAAGATGGATAGATAACATGCATAAAGAAGATATAGAGTAGTTTGCAAAGCATGGTCAAAGATCTACAAATAATACGATGGTTACATCAGTTTTGAGGTAGGCAACCCAAGAGAAATGTTTATTAATAAAACCACGTCTTCATGCATCGAGAAATTATGATCCGCCATTTTTTGATGATTAAGAATAGAAAAAATTCATTCGGTCTGAGTGATTGACGTGCCTTTAAAGGTTATTTGATCTATATTGCATGGTCTGTTATCACGCCTAACTACTAAATCGTTTAAACTCACTCAGATTTGTTGATTCCACGTTTCTGTGTCAACTCGTAGTCTCAACGTATTACAAAGAAACAATTGATTAGACTAAGAGCAGAAAACATCAAACCTTTACGGTACTATGTCAGTTTTGACTGTTCTCCACCGATGTTGCCATTCCTCAAGACATATGTAACATCACTTGCATAAAAACAAAATTATATAGCTTTAGCAAACTACAGTAGAATAAAAATTAAATACAGAAAGATATAGAACCTAGCTTACTTTCTTCTAAGATACATCTAAGGAAAGGATCCCCAGTATACTGTGGAGGACAGCTACATATCGGGTTGTGATTTATAACTTGACATTTAGCATTTAGGCCGCAAGTTCCTGGGCAGGGATCTTTACATTTTTGTTTGATACATGCTTTATTTTGTGAGCATTCCGAGCTAACCATGCATTCAGGTCTACATGCAGGAGGTGAACCGATATAGTTTGTCTGGCAAGAACATACTGCGTGTCCGTCTACTTCGCGGCATTCACTATATGGACCACAAGGTGATGGTTGACAATGATTTTTAGGTATTTCAACTACGGATAATAAATATTTTTAAAGAAATTATAAAATATCGTACTCTGCTTTAAATTTATCACAGTAATTGATAATTTTTGGCAGAATAGACTATGGTTGGTTTTATTTTTTGCTTACTCTTTGGAGGTTCCCTACAAGAAGTCAATGGATTGCCCGTGTATCCAGGAAGACAAGAACAGGATGGCGAGTGATTGATTACGTGACATTCCGCATTAATTCCACAGGTACCAGGACAAGGATCTTTGCATTTGTTGTTTAAGCACGATTTGTCAGTTGCGCAATCAGTGTTGGTAACACATTCAGGTCTACATCCTGTGTAAGGATCCCCGATATATTCTGGTAAACAAATACAAGCACCTGCACCGTGTTGTTCTCTACATTCAGCATTGGCACCACATGGTGAGGGATTACACGGGTTATGCGGTTCTGGTGTGGGAGTAACAACTAAAAGTTTTTTTAATAAGTATATTTTGGTTAACATTTTTTATATCGATGGTCTTACTTGGAATGAGGTTGCATCCAGAGAAAGGATCACCAGTATATCTGGTTTTGCAACTACAAACAGGTCTATGACTAATAACCATGCAATCAGTATTGCTACCACAAGATCCTGGGCAAGGGTCGGTGCATTTTTCTCTTTGACAAGCCAGATTTCCTGAACAATCAGCGTTTATTACACATTCTGGCCTACAGTTGGGTGGACGGCCGATATAACCAGCTAAGCAAGAACATGCTGGTGTAGTACCTATCACTCTGCATTGTGAGTTACTACCACAAGGCGACGGTTGGCAAGGGTTTTCTGGTATTACTACTGGAGGCCCTAGGTATATATTGGTTTATAAAGATATTTATAGGATTGATTACAAAAAGTGCTCTTTACGTATTTAGTAAAAGTTACAGAGCAAGATATATGTAAGAAAATGTAACAAGGCTGTGAAAGGACTCCTTCTGGAAAAAGGAGGAACTTTAGGGGAGAATAAAGACATCACTTATAAAAATACCGTCAATTACGATAAAGTACAATGCTCAAATTGGTCTCTTTGGTACGGTGGTACTCAACAACAACAAGGAAGGGAGGGAAGTCCAAGGGATAGAGGGCCGAAACTTCGCAGAGGGATACGAGAAGATAAAAAATATGGCAGAAAGGTGCAGTCTGCAGGATAGGAGAGAAAACAGTCGTCCCTATCGGTGTACATCGAGCTAAGAATAAAAATTAAATCACGAGAGACAGAGGAGAGGACCGAGTGATGGAAGAGAAGGTAGAACAATTAAAAAACCATAAAGAATGTTGACAAGAACTTTGCGAAAATCTTGAAAAGGATATCTGGAAAGACGCCTACAAAATAGTTGTCAAGAAACAGGAGGCTTATTTAAGATCAAAGAGAGTCGGAGGAAAAAATTTATCGAAACTCTTTTTCCACAGAGGGAAGAAGTAAGGTTTACGTCACTCCAGGTAGAGATACCCGTGACTGAATTCACAAGGAAAGAAGTGGCGTATGCTGAAAGCTGGAAAAGCGGCAAGGCCTGAAAGGATAACACCCGAGATACTAAAAATCATCATTGAGGAGAAGGTGCAATGGGTACAGGATAATATAAAGCATCTGCTAAGAAGACAAGAGTTCCTGGAATATCTCAAAACGGCACATCTCATACCTATCTCGAAACCGGGAAAGGACTTAGTAGGTAGGAATTGCCAAAAAGAAGGAAATATTAGAGATGAATCTGTAGCAAAGATAAAAAAGGGGGGGAGGAAGAGAGATGACGAACTATTCATATGATGCATCGGTCTGGAGAGTATCTAAGAGAGCTATGGTTGTATCTGTGAGCTCGACTTCCTTGGGGGGACTGCGTGCGAATGGGTCTTCCACCCTGAATTAAACACACGCCTGGTCATCCTTAAAGTGATACAGACCGTTATGATCTTTAGAAGATTTACCATCTCCTTGCCAAAAAAAACATTTTGACTACTGACAAGTTTGGGAAAATATTTTTAAGTTGCAATGGTTTTAAAGGACTTAGTTGTAGTGTAACTTTGTGAACTTTACATTTTTATTTTTTATCTTTAAACATACTATGGAGGTAAATTTAATATGAAGGTGCTAGTACCAAATGGAGCAATCAAAGAAGACAGGTAATAGCATCGTAATTTGAATTGATTTACTCAACAATCTCAGATATTGAAGATTTGAAGTTTAATAAAAGATGAATACAGATAGAACCAGTAAGTAATAAGGAGATTCTAGTTGTTAAGAGCACTTTTTGTAACATATTAGTATTTTTTTAATACAAATATTTAACATGACGATTTCTTACTTTCTTCTAGAACGCATCTTATGAATGGATCCCCAACATAATTAGAAGGACAACTGCAAATCGGATTATGGTTTATAACTTGGCATCTGGCGTTTAGTCCACAGGTTCCTGGGCATGGATCTACACATTTTTGGTTAATACAAGTCTTGTCTAACGAGCAATCGGCGCTTATCATACATTCAGGTCTACAAGTTGGTGGCGAACCGATATAATTTGGCAGACAAGAGCATACAGAATGTCCTTCTATCGCTCTACATTGACTGTAAGGTCCACAAGGTGACGGTTGACAAGGTTGAGTTCGAGGAACTTGAACTTAAAAGATAGAAAGAGTGAAAAAGTGTAAGGACTTCTCAAATAAGAAGTATGCCAATAAGATTATTCCCAATATCGTATCAAATAAACTGAAATTTTAGTTTATTCTATCATTTGCTTAAACATTTCATTTGAATTTTATTTAACTTTTGGTACTATTTTTAATTGCTCCATAAAAAAGATGATTATGAAACATTACAATTTGATTGTTCTTTAAAGGCATACCTCTTAGCAAACTACCAAAAATACATACTAGGTGGAATCACATGACAGGCTGTTGTTGGATTTCCAGTATACCCTTCTACACAGAAGCAAGATGGTGCATGGTTTGCGACTCTGCACTCAGCATTAACTCCACACGTTCCTACGCACGGGTCCTTACATTTCATACCCAAACAAGCCCTATCTCTTGAGCAATCCGCGTTAGTGACGCATTCTGGTCTACATCCAGTGTAAGGATCTCCAAAATAGTCCGGCACACAGGTACATGACCCTGCTCCGTTTTGCTCCCTGCAAATAGCGTTAGCTCCACATGGAGAAGGATTGCAAGGGTTCTTTTCTTCTTCTACGATTATGATAAGGGAGCATCCTGCGAACGGATCTCCGGTGTAACCAGCTTCACATATACAATTTGGAGAATGATTTACTACAGCACAACTAGCATAAAATCCGCAAGAACCTACACAAGGGTCTTTACATCTTTCATTGATACAAGCTAAGTTTCCAGGACATTCGGAACTAATGGTGCATTCAGGGCGACAGTTAGGGGCTCTACCCACATAATCAGGTAAACAAGAACATACAGCTTGCGTACCAACAATTCTACATTGAGAGTAAGGACCACATGGAGTAGGAACGCAAGGATTTTCATTTGGAACTGGATTAATAGTCTCTAAAAAGATTACTTGATTAGATCTTTGAACTATCATACAATGGTGTTTTATCTTACTCTCTTCTTTAATACACCTGACGAAAGGATCACCAGTTTGCCCTGCCGGACAACTACAAATTGGATTGTGATTAACTACGTGACATCTAGCGTTGTATCCGCAAGTACCAGGACAAGGATCTTTACACTTCTGATTCAAACAAATCTTATCTTGACCACAATCGCTAGCTACGGTACATTCTGGTCTACAAAGAGGTGGAGATCCGATATGATCTTTTAGACAAGCACATACGGCATTCGATTCTACCGATCTACATTGACTGTACGGTCCACAAGGTGAAGGTCTACATGGATCTATATGTGCCACTGGTGGAGCTAGATTAAAAAAGAAAAGGATAGAATATATGTTTGTAGAAAAAAGAGATAAAGAAGCAGTGTTGAAATAAAATATAGTTGAAAGTTTATCCTATTTAACGACTTAATGGTAAAGAGCATAATAATCTAATCAAAACAGAACTGATTATGAGCATTTAAATACAAGCTATGCCTTTTATCTCAACACTACTAGATAAAAAGAGAATCCTTACGGGAAATATCGATTTCATGACAAGTTCTAAAAGGATCTCCCGTAAATCCTCGTAGACAGTAACAAGTTGGTATGTGATTAAATACTTGACATTCACTATTTATTCCACAAGTTCCTGGACAAGGATCTGCACATTTTTGGTTCACGCAAGATCTATCTTTGGGACAATCTGAGTTTGTTACACATTCGGGTCTACAGCCTGAGTATGGGTCTCCAAAATAATCTGGTAAGCAAGAACAAGATCCTGCACCGTTCTGTTCTCTACAGATCGCGTTTGCGCCACATGGTGATGGATTACATGGGTGAGGTGTTTCTTCGATCACGGGAGGGACTAAAATATGTTTGGATTACAAAATTTGTTTAAGAATTAATATCAAATGTCCTTTATTTGGTCTGAAATTGTTGAAAAATGTCACTTAACAAAAAAACTTGATTATTAAGGAAAAATTTTGACGTAACAATGACGATATAAGGATTTTTCGTTTTAGATAAACAAAAAGTGTAATGGTTACTAGAAATAACAAAAGGAAAATATGAAATATTCCAGAAACCAATGTTTAGATTACTAATAGATTCTGTGTTTACTATTATATTAAGTAGGTGGATATTTCATCAGTTAATCACTTTATTCATCTTAAAAATCTAGAGAAGATAATAAATATCATAAAATTTAAACAATTTCTTTCTACTGCGAATTTTCAAAACATCAGTGTGTAGGGAAGGGATTTTTTCAACAATTTCAATCAAAAAGACATGTGATATCTACACTGCTGATATTCTTACTGTAATGACATCCAGAGAAAGGATCCCCAGTATATTCGTTGGCACAATAACATTGAGGCGAATGATTTACTACTCTACATTCGGCATTTATACCGCAAGACCCTGGGCAAGGGTCGGTACATCTTTGGTTTACGCAAGATTGACTAGAAGAACACTGTGAGTTAACAGTACACTCTGGCCGACAGTTTGGCGGACGACCAAAGTAATTTGCTAGGCAAGAACATACGGCTCTATCACTGAGCACTCTACAATCAGAGAACAATCCACAAGGAGATGGTACGCAAGGGTTTACAACAACAGGTGGCCCTAAAAAGGAAGTAATATAATATTTTCGACTTTCGCTAAACTTCAGTACGATCTTACTTTCTTCTTTGAAACATCTAGTGAAGGGATCTCCGATGAAGCCAACAGGACAACTGCATATAGGACTATGCAGGACAGCTTTACATAGAGCGTTGTGTCCGCAAGTGCCTCTACATGGATCAACACATCTCATATTTTGACAGGCTAGATCACTGGGGCATTCTGAATTTACCATACATTCGGGTCTACAATGTGGTGGGGCGTTTATACAACCCTCGAGACAAGAGCAAACTGGTCTGTCGTTTTGAACGCGACATACGCTATAAGGACCGCAAGGTGATGGTACACAAGGATTTCTTCTTGGTGGTTCAATTGCTATTCAAGAAATAAGGTCTTAGTATGCCGATTTTGCTAATCGTCGTTAATTTCTGTATTAGTACTCATAAATATTTTATAAAATATCGACGATTTATACAAGAAATCGATGTATTTAATAATTTTCTATTTTTCCTGAATATTTGTTTAAGCACAGTGTTACTCCCAGGAGACGTATCAAGTAGTTATTTTGAACATGTGCTTAACGATAATGGCATTAAAAAAAGTAAAACACACGAATCAAATATTAAGAAGAAGAAAACATCAAGATAACTAACGCGATATGAATTCATTTATATTTTTGATGAAAAACTACATTTAATTAGAAATATGTAATCTAAAAAGAATTTAATAAGAAACAGAATATCTATTATCTCATATACAGTTGTTTCCCACACTAAGAGGAATCTATGACTAAGTTTGGAGACTCTAGGACTTTCCCTCCAAAAAAAGAAATGACATAAGAATTTGAGAATAAGAAGACGATCTTCTACTTTCAAATTTAACAGAGTTCTTATAATTATTAGCAAACTGCGCAATTTGCACCAAATGTATACAACTTACATTACACTATAGTAGAAGCCACAGTTAGAATGTAGTACAGGTAAGATAGGCAATGTGTTTCTTACGGGAGAACGGCTGACCACGTTGCCAGTTTGCCCCGAGCGGCGCATCAGGACTGGATTTAAGAATCATAGCACTGGAATATACGATGATTTTTCTAGGTTTCTACAAGACTTTCCATCCCTGAGGTTAACACATGTAGCTTTTAGTTTTTCTAAGAATACTAAGACAGAAATTGGAGCAGCAATTCATTTTAAGTTATAAAATTTCTTACGTGGAATTTCCCTACAATGAACCAATGCGTTTCCTGTAAAACCTTGGATACAGTAGCATTGAGGATTGTGATTTATTACTGTACATTCCGCGTTTATTCCACAATTTCCAGCACAAGGATTGGTACATTTCATGGCCAAACAGGCTTTATCATGGGGGCAATCATTATTGGATACGCATTCTGGCCTGCAACCCGAATAGGGATCTCCGTGGTAATCTGGTATGCAGGTGCAAGCACCTGCACCGTTTCTTTCGGTACATATGGCATTAGAGCCACATGGGGAAGGGTTGCACGGGTGGTGAGGTTCATCTATAACTACAAGAAGAAAAAGAAGCAAGTAGAGAACACATACATGCAATAGCTACAAAAGAAAAGAGTATAGTTCATAATATACATACAAGAAAGGCTAATTACAGTAACTACAAAAGAATAAGGATGATGATAATGTCAAGATGTGCAAGCATAAATGAATACCAGCATTTTTACACCATATTTTATTATATATTTATCAATCTTCATTATGTTTTTAAGTATATTTGTAATTCAACGATATTATAATTTTTTAAAATACAATATTTTAATATGTCTTAGTTTAAAACAGTTTTAACATTACTTGCTGGTTTTTTTTTTCGGTGCATTAATTATATGTATTATGAAAGTATGATGATATATAAAACCTCATGCAACTTACCAGCTTCGATGTTGCACCCAGAAAATGGATCTCCTATGAATCCTGGCAGACAGCTGCAGATGGGTCTGTGGTTGACTACGTTACATTGAGCATTGAATCCGCAGGAGCCGGTGCAAATGTCTTTGCATTTTTGACCTACGCACGCTAGGTTAAGAGGGCAGTCCTGGTCGATCAAACATTCTGGTCGGCAATTAGGTGGTACTCCATACATGTCGGGCAGGCAAGAACAAATCGCTCTATTGTCAACGGTTCTGCATTCTGCGTTGGCTCCACAAGGGGATGGAATACATGGTGTAATATTTGGTTTTGGATTAACTGTAAAACACAGTCTGTTAGCCAAAAGGAACACTCAATCATCAAACAGTACTTACCTATCTTTGTACATTGTATGAATGGATCTCCATAGTGATTAGGTGGACAGATACAGATCGGATTGTGGTTGTGTACCTGGCATCTTGCTGCTATTCCGCAAGTACCGACACAAGGATCCTGGCATTTCTGATTGATACAAGCCTTATCAGATGTACATTCCGAAGTAACTAGACATTCGGGTCGACAAGCTGGAGGTACCCCAAAGTATCCTACTTGGCATGAACAGATGGCTTGTTCGTTTTTGACCCTACAAACACTATTAGGACCACAAGGTGATGGTTCACAAGGATTAACTTCTTCGACTGGTCTTTTTCTACAAGCGGTAAATGGGTCTCCTATTAATCCTCTTCCACAAGCACAAACTGGTACATGGTTGACTACACTGCATTCTGCATGGATTCCACAAAGACCTTGACAAGGATCTCTACAATGTTGTGAAAGACAAGCCAAATGGCTGGCACATTCTGAATTCATAGTACACTCGGGTCTACAACCTCCAACGTAAGCGTTACCAATGTATGGTGGAATACAAGTACACCGGGCAATATTATCTTGGACAGTACATTGCGAATTCTCAGCACAAGGTGATGGATTGCATGGATCTACCGGTCTGATGACTGGGGGGATTCTAGAGCAGCTTATAAAAGCATCTCCTTCGTATCCAGGTTTACAACTACAGAATGGATTGTGGTTAACAACATCACATTTGGCATTTCTACCACAAAGTTCCACACAAGGATCCACACACTTTTCTCTAACGCAAGCTTTATCTCTTGGACACTCTTGACTTATAGTACACTCAGGTCGACAATACGGTGGACTGCCTATATAATTAGCGATACAGGAGCACACAGGACGGTTTTCTCTGACTTGACAAATAGAATTAGGTCCACAAGGGGATGGCACACAAGGATTTTCATTTGTTTTAGGCTTATCTGTTGTTGGTGGAGTATAACAACCAACGAAAGGATCACCTTGTTGTCCTGGAGCACAGCTACATATTGGATTATGGTTAATCACTGTACATAAGGCGTTGGCACCACATGTTCCAGTACATGGATTAACACATTTCTGATTCACACAAGCATAGGTTTGAGGACATTCCGAGCTAACTATACATTCAGGTTTGCAAACCGGAGGAACACCATAGTAGTTGGGCAGACAAGAACAAGTAGCAAAACCTTGATGAGATATCAAACATCTACTGAAGGGTCCGCATGGTGAAGGATCACAGGGATTTGGTCCTGGTAAAGGTTCTACTGATGGTTTGAATTCATAACAACTAACAAACGGATCTCCAGTGAAATGAGGTGGACAAGCACATATTGGAACATGGTTAACTACGTCACACTGAGCTCCTACGCCACATACTCCAGCACATGGATCCACACATTTGTTGTTAATACAGGCCTTGTTCAAAAGACAATCTGGATTGACCACACATTCTGGTCTACAAGCGATCCAAGGGTTGCCGTAAAATCCTGGTTTGCAGGTGCAAGATAAAGCGTTGTGAACTTGGTTACATTCTGCATTTTCTCCGCACATTACGGTTTCACACGGTTGCACATGCGGTTCAGGACCTGTAGAAAATATAACAACATATTTAATCCGAAATATAACTCAAATCATAAGAAAATTAAAACAAATAGCTATAATATTTGGTTATAAAAACTTACGTAAAGGTACTGAGCAGTGTTGAAATGGATCTCCTACCAAGCCTTGTGGACAGCTACATATTGGCGTATGTATTACAACTGAACACAATGCATTAACACCGCAACTTCCAGGACATGGATCGGCGCAAGTATATCCTAAACAGGCTCTATCGAATGGACAATCTGCATTTGTTAAACATTCTGGTCGACATTGAGGATTATACGGCGCTTCAGGTCCCAAACATGGATCACAGATGGCTATTTCTGTGCCCCATATACTGCACTCCATATTACCACAAGGTGAAGGCGTACAAGGATGGACAGTTACGTTGGGATAGGATGGAATAGAAATGATCGGCGTTGGTATACATTGGAAGAACGGATCACCCATGAAACCTTGAGGACACACACAAGTAGCTGTGTGATCTCTCACTTGACAGCTAGCATGCACACCACAGAGGTGACCTGCTGCACATGGATCTATACAATGTCTGTTTAAGCAAGCTTTGTTCAGAGGACAGTCTGAGTTAAGAACACATTCAGGTTGGCAGCCAAAGGTAGGATCACCTATAAAGTCAGGTAAACATGAACATACTGCTCTACCATTGAGGTTTTGACAGAGTGTATTGATTCCACAAGGTGAAGGCAAGCAGGGGTTTTCTGGTAAAGGTTGTGGTAGTTCGTAACACCTAATTACTGGATTACCGGTTAAACCGTATTCACAGGCACACACTGGATGATGTCTTTCTACTTTGCAACTAGCATGTATTCCACAAGCACCTGGGCATGGATCTTTACATTTATATCCTATACAAGCCTTATTATTAGGACAGTTATCATCGACTACACACTCGTATCCATGACAACCGCCTGGTCCTATTGGATCTCCTCCAAAACCTTCGGGGCATTTACATAATGAATTGCCTTCTGCTGTTACTGTACATTGAGCACCTGGTCCACATGGACTTGGTATGCATGGTGTAGGGGGTTGTAGTCTACAACCAGTATAAGGATTGCCAGTAAAACCTTGTCTGCAGAAACATTGTTCCTCATCGTTGGTGATGTAGCAGTCTGCATTTGCTCCACAAGGGCCTGGACTGCAAAGGTTAATTTTAGGCTCGATGCAATTTCTGAAAGGATTTCCGTTAGTACCCACCGGACAGAAGCAAATAGGTTCGCGTAAAGGATCACAATAAGCGCCATGACCACAAGGGTTCGGTTCGCATGGATTTTTGGCTTCCACGCATCCTCTTATAGTGTTTGGACTTTCAATGAAACCTGGTAGACAAGTACATTTGGCAAAACCGTTACTTAGGACAGCACATTGGGTATTAGGACCGCATGGAGATGGATCGCAAGGGTTGATTGGAAGAGAACATGGAATGTGAGGTGGTGTTCCTTCGTATTCTGGTAGACAGAAGCAAACGGCATTTCCTCCCACTACTCGACAACCAGAATTTGGACCGCAAGGATTTGGTGAGCACTCGTCGCCCTCAGGAACTAAAAATAATGAAGAATATATAGTACTGACGTTCAAAGTTTGCTCTAACTTGTATACTTACTGCAATTCTTAAATGGATTTCCGGTTAAACCTTTTGGACAGAAACATATAGGGTTACCCTCGTCTAATTCGCAAAGTGCGTTGAGTCCACACGGATTAGGTTCGCACGGATTTCTTGGTGGTTGGCATGCTACTAGAGCATCTCCCTGATATCCGGGTGGGCATTTACAAGTAGGAATGTGATAGAGCACGTCGCATACAGCATTAAAGCCACACTTGCATGGAGATGTACATAGGCCGTTAATACAAGCTTCGTGTGATGGACATTCACTGTCAGCTCTGCAACCGATTGTAGCGTAACAATCTGTATACGGATTACCGTCAAATCCTGGAAGACAGCGACATTCTATACCGTGATCCTTAGGTAGACATTCGGCGTTTTCACCACAAGATTCTTCATCGCAAGGGTTTATACAGATTCTGTTTAGCCTGTCGCAGAGTTTGTTGGGTGGACAATCTTCGTTGTATTGACATATTGGTTTGTAGTTATCAACTAAAAAAAAACCATTATTATTTTGCATATTAGGTATTTAAATGGCTGGTCAAAAACGGTTTTTAAGGTAATAAAATATAAAATGATAGAATAATGTTATCGAAAAAATTAGTTTCAACTTAGACCAGTGATTAACAGCTTTTTTGGTTTTAAAAAAGTGAGAGGAATCGCTAGGTTAGGCATATGCCTCCTGAAGAGAATATCTCCTCTACCTGGTTGTTACTCTGGTCACTGGTTACTGGCCATCAATTTAACGTAGACGTTATTTGAGTGAGGAGCGTTCAATGGGAACAATTTTGATTATTCTGAGGTAAATTTTTTGAAGCACTACGGCAATTATTGTCCATGGTCTACATTAAGCTTCCTTTAAGATGGAACTCAAGACAAAGAAGGAAATAAATCCACGATCTGAGCTATCGAGACATGATGTCACTATACACTATCGAGATTCAATATACTCGTACAAAAGAAGATCATTTTAGGTTTCAGACCCCACGCTTTGCTACAAAGTCTATATTTACAGACATATCTTTGTTATAACACCAGATTGCACTTACATGGATCAACAATAAAGTTACGATGCTTCTTTCCATTGACTGTAACTAGTTCATTAGAGGTTTTGAAAGGATTTTCAAAGAAAGCATCTGACAAAGTACAATTAAAAACTATTGAAAACATCTATCAACACAACAAAATGGAAGTCAGAATAGATGGACACCTTACAGAACCTTTAGAAATAGGCAGCCGAATGGACTCATTATGCCCTATGCTATTTAATTTAATCAAGGATAAAATCATCAAAAGCGTTAACAAAAGAGGAGGATACAGAATGAGGAACAAATAAATAAAAATACTGTGTTACGCAAACGATGCAATATTGACAAACCAAGATGAAAATAGTCTGCAAAGACTGGTCCAAAGATTTAACATAAGAGCAATTGAATTTAATATAACAATCTCATCTCAGAAAACTAAAACAATAGTAATAAGCAAAGAACCAACCAGATGTACAAGTAATGGAAATAAAATACCTTGGAATTATACTGTCCACCTATGGAGATCTGGACAAAGAAGTGAGAGATCAATTACAAAAATCAAAAAGTGTTAAAACCTAAATGACCTGACGACGCCCCTGTCGTCTTTTGCATCCCGGCGACAACTTGTCGCGAAGGTAAGATAAGAAGTTCCGTTACGGCATACCGACAAGGCATCTGGCTCCAATCAACCTTCCGGTCGAAAAAAACCATTCTGCCATTCTGTTACAAGACATCCAAACAGCAACATGTATTAATATTTACTAAAACCACGGGAAGTCCTAATAATACTAACCAACAAGTAACTGGAAGAATTCAAGATTTCGTTTTCCATTGAACAGTTACCACAACAAATAGAAGGAAAACGAAACAGCGAAACAACACATTAACACTGAGATGAAGTCAAGAATATATAGTCAGAGATCAGCAAAAAGATGTCTTCCTATGCTTCATATATTACCAGAAAGCGTTCGATTGTGTTAATCATTCAGAATTAGTAAGATTGCTCCAGGAACGTTCGATAGATGAGAATGATCTTAAAATCATAAAGAACCTTTATATGAATCAAGTGGCATCTGTGAGAGTAGGACTGGAATCTACATCATATTTCTTAATTGAAAAAGGTGTACGACAGGGTTGTGTTCTGTCACCCCTCCTTTTTAATCTTTACTCTGAAACGATTTTCGATAGAGCCTTAGGTGACACTGAAGATGGAATCAAAATCAACGGACAGGCCATTAGTAATCTTCGCTATGCTGATGATACAGTCATAATAGCTGATAGCCAAGAAGCGCTACAACGACTAATATATAGAATAAACACTGAAGGAGAACGACTGGGCTTGAAGATTAATATAGACAAGACGAAGGTAATGGTGGTTAGCAGAACACGAAATATGCAATTAAATATAAGAGTAAACAATAAGAACATCCAAAAGGTCCTCAAGTTCAGATATCTCGGTAGTTGGATAACTGAAAATCTAGATCCAGACATAGAGATACGTAGCAGGATTGAGCAAGCCAGAACAGCATTTACTAATATGAGAACCTTGCTAAGCAACAGCAGCCTTAACTTAACGCTTCGATATCGCTTTGTAAAATGTTACATTTACTCTATACTGCTATATGGTGTAGAAACCCGGACCATAAAGGCCAATGTGATGAACCGATTGGAGGCCTTTGAAATGTGGGTATTTAGAAGACTACTTAAAATTCCCTGGACAGATCACAAAACAAATGTTGAAGTATTAAATCGAATGGGCAGAGAACGAGAATTGCTGCCAATAATAAAAAGGAAATAGAAAAGAAAATAGAAGCAAAACGGGGCATCAGAAGAAAGAAATACTCATAGCTAAAAACAGGGATTAGACAAACCTCGATGCCCATGAACTCTTTAGAGCCACACAAGACCGAGAGGAGTATGCCAGAATTGTCGCCAACATCCACTAATTGGATAGGGTACCATAAGAAGAAGAACGGCTGTCTAGATCGATTTAAAGCCCGGCACTCAATTTCCTTCGCGATAATTGTTGGAGAGGCACAATGTGTGGACAAGAACGTGACAGGTGATTGGTTACAAAACACATGGTAACCATAAAAGGAAGAAGATATCTTCAATGGCGATGAAACTGGTGTCGTTTACAAATTACCGCCAGACAAAACTTTAAATTACAAAAATTAAAAATGTGTCGGTGGAAAGCTTTCCAAACGAAAGGTCACGGCTTTTGTTTGTGCAATCATGACAGGTACAGAGAAAATAAAGCTTTTGGTTATTGGGAAAAGTTTACATCCTAGATGTTTCAAAAACAGAAAAACACTGCCTGTAAACTACACAGCCAACAAAAAATCGTGGATGACTTCTGCTATTTTTGAAGAAGAATTGAGAAAGTGGGTCAAGGAACTCTCTTCAAAAAAAAAAAGAAAATTTTTTCTCTTAGTTGACAACTGTCATGTGCAGCCCATCCCAAGCTTAATTTAACCAATAACAACCAAGTTTTTTTTACCAGCCAACTGCACGAGGGTCTAGCAGCCTATGGAGCAAGGAGTCATAAGAAGTTTAAAGTGCCATTATCGGAAATAGCTTTTGAAAAGGATGATTTTTTGTATGGACAATGGGGAACCCGTAAATATTACCATAATTGATGCAGTTCAGTTTTTAGACAATGCGTGGAGTGCGGTTACGTCAGTGACAATTTGTAAGTGCTTTCGTCAAGCTCAATTGACTGTAGTTTCTCCCAATGTTCAGGATTTTGATGAGGATGACGAAATGCCTTTGTCAAAGTGGATACAAAAATTTAGTGTAAACCAGAGAGAGTTTGGAACTGATCTTGACTCTTACATTTCAGTAGACGATTAGGTAGAAACATTTCAAGTTTTAAGTGATAAAGAAATTGTAGAACAAGTGCAAGATGTGGAAATGGATGTTGATGAAGATAATAAAGAAGAAGAAGACGGCGTTGATTGTCCTACAATCCAAGAAGCAATGAGAGCTGCCGAGATCATATCTAGTTTTTACCAGTTCATTGAGGCATTCACAACTACCAAAAAAGCAGCTCAGATTATTAAGGACAGTACAGAAAAACTTTATTTTTCGGAAAGGGTTGTGCAGAAGAAAATAACTGACTTTTTTCAGCATTAGACAACTTTTACACCAAAGATGTAAGTTTCATATTCATGATATGTTTTATTTCTTAAATTTTTTTATCCTAAATGCAGCTGTAATAATAAATAATGCTGTGTGTATGTGGTGGTGGTAGCAAATGTCTTTACACAGAACTATTATGTAATAGATTTTTTACTAAAAATGAACTTACCATATTGACACTCAACGTAGCCGTTACCATGGTATCCCTCTTCGCAACTGCAGTCACAGCCGTGGTTGGTATTTATACAGACTGCATGCTGTGCGCATGGATTCTTGACGTCGCAAGGTCTTTGACAAGAATTGCCTATGCATGCTTCGGTTAGAGGACATTCTTCGTTTCTTGTGCAAGTCACTAGATTGGAAAGAGTGCAGAGAAAATAGTAAGAGAAAGTGAAGGCTACTCTATTTGAGAACATTTTTATATATTTACATCTATTGAAAGATGAAAGTTATATTCTTTGCTCTACATTTTGTTGTGATTGAGAAATTTATGATCAATAGAAAAAGTTGAAGATGTTAAAGATACTAACAAAGAATGATTACCTTTAACGTTATTCTTAAATAATGTGGTAGTTTAATTAACAAATTAAATTTTAGCATAAAACAACGTTCAGGTAACATTCTTGTTTAAATACTTTTTACTTATGAACCAATTATTATTTTTACAAAGAATATTTATATTTGTACAAGTTATAGTTGTTGATTACTTTTGTTGATTAATAAACAATTATTTCATTAGTTTTTGTAGGGCAATTAATTACATTTGAGATGAGTCGGACTTTTTTAATTGTTTTTGTTGATTTATATTGATTTGAATTTGTTGCTTTTCACAATACTGGTTTAGAAATCACATACTTTTTATTTCAAATATTTAAGGTTTTGTTAATGTCAAAAATTTCAGGAATTTAAGTGAGTAAAGTCAATTTGAAAGCTTCCAGACATGTCTCATACAGTTATGTCTTTTTGTTCCGTCTAGAAATTTGGTTCTTTGAACGTATTGGATGATTCTCATTTAGGTATGGAATGTTCTCCAATCATCTTAATATGTAGTTGCTTTCTCAGAATCTTTGTTATTAAGATGCTTATCCGCTAAAGACGGTGATTAACATGGATAAATTTGTCCTTTTTTGCTGCTGCTTTAATAGTCTAGCGGCAAATAGTGAAAATTATTTTGTAAGATTATACAGGGTTCTGAATCGTCAAACGGGCAATAGGAATCTCAATGGGAAATTCTAAATTAGTGAATTCCTGCTTAGCTAATTATTTTACACCAAAAGTCATGGAAAACTATTTGTAGAGGACTCAAATCTGTATCAAAAACACATGTTAAAATTGTTCTGCGAAGTAAACATATTCCAAAATTTTGCAAAAATATAATATATTTTTCAGGCCACCCCTAAAAGTCAGGCCACACACAGTGCAAGAATGACGTGTTGCGTTTGGTCATATTGATGTTTCTGATATTTGACAATATTTGAATTGCCAAAATTTTTATTTTGTGATTTATTGGTTTAAAAACAATAAAAGTTGAGTAAAAAATGTACTCACTTGAGGAGAAAGTAGCAATAATAAACATGTTTTATTCAGGCAATAGTGCGCGAAGTGTCAGTTTTTTTATTAGTGTGAGATACCCCAATAGACCAATTCCAAGTCATTCAACAATTTAAAGGATTTTACAAAATTTCAAAAATACTGGGACGGTGATTTCTAATTTTATCTGCACAAACAATATTGCTGAGGTACCAAGAATTTTAGCAAATCAGAATGACATAAATGTGTATTAACAGCAGTTGTAGAAAATCCTAGAATAAGTTCTCTGACCATTGCAGACCAGTTTAATATTCATAATTCCATGGCCTTAAACATTTTAAAAAGGAATAAACTTCGTTCATATAAATTTTAATGTCATCAAGAACTAAGAGAAGGAGATGGTGAGAGACGAGCGGAATTTTGTTACGAAAGCCTGGGGATATTATTGAAAGGCATAACCAATATCGTCGAAAAATAAATGTCTATTTAGAAATATTTAGACATAATATGATTGGACCATTTTTCTATGAGGAAAATTTGAATTCAAAAAAGTTTTTAGACTTGCTACCTGAAGATATTTTATCGAGACTTGCAGAAATAGCCTTAGATGAAGAAGAAATTTGGTTTCAAATGGATTGATTCCCTACGCACAATAACTGGGAGGTTAAGGAATTCCTTAAAAACAGCTTTAATAATTGTTTGATTGGACCTAACTGTAACATTAAGTGGTCTCCGAGATCGGGAGATCTAGCTCCAAACGATTATTTTATCTGAGGACATCTAAAATCAAAAATCTATTCCGACCAAAAGTTTACAGATATTGAAGCATTAAAAATGCGAATTATTAAAGAGTGTGCAAAAAAATAACATTAGACAAGAATTTTACAATCGATTTTGATACTGTTTAGTACAAAATGGCGGATTGTTGTGACATTTGTTATAGCTTTATGTTATAGATTGCTTTGTAAACAATATAATTTATTATTTACAAAGTAATATTTATTGCTCAGTAGTAGTAGTAGTATTAAGTAAAATTTCTTGTTTATAATTTAATCATAAAATAAAAATATTGACAATTCAAATATTGTCAAACATTTTACATCAATATTATTAAACGCAACACGTCATACACATTCTTGCAATACGTGTGACCTGACTTTTAGGGGTGCCCTAAAAAATGTATTATATTTTTGCAAAATTTTTGTTTACGTTTAATTCGTAGAAGAAATTTAACATTTGGTTTTAATATAGATTTTAGTCCTCTACAAACAGTTTCTTATGCCTTTTGATGTAAAAAAATTAGGGAAGCAGAAATTCAACAACTTAGAATTTCCCATTCAGTTTCCTCTGGCTAGTTTGACGATTCACCACCCGATAGAGCTATTCAATTGCTACTATTCCTGACAATATAAACTGCAGTACACCATAACTCTGTTGATTTTCCATTATGTGATCCAAATTTGCGCTTCTTTACAGTTGAAATAATTTCGCATTGCTTACCGAGCCTGTTCATGACTTGACCGTTTAATACACGGTCCACGAGATTCTCAATATTGTTCAGTAGCACTCCATCTTAAAGCCTCCACTAAGAACAAAAAATCCACGGCACACGCCTTGTGTTTTATTGAGAAATAACAGTACATTTTTTATCTCCCACAGAGTAATTTCAGAGATATACACTATTCCTTTTCAGAGATATACACTTTTTTGTTAAAACTCAGTATTTCTTCTGTTATAGTTTCTTTGGGATAAAATTTATTTTTGACATCTTTTGTTCCTGTCATAATGCATTCGTTAAGTTTTGTTAAACTCACAATACGATTTTTCCCTGTATTATATACAAGTTATACGCTCCTGAAAGCGTTAAAGCTGTTTCCACTTGAAGATTCTTTTTTGTATGGAGGATCATCTCATTCTGAGTTTGGATTTACAGTGTCTGGTGTGACTTCGCTGTTTTCACTACATTTTCCCATTCTTCTCTCTCTTTGATTATCCTTTCTATATTTCTAATTTCCATATTCCTTAAGTCTTCTTCCACTTGTTGTCTCCATCTCAGTTTAGATCTCAACTGGTTTTTTTACCCGGTGGTATCCATTCCGTTATAACTCTTAACGAATTGCTCTTCTCTCTTCTCAATATGTGTCCATACAATCTAGTTTTTTGTGCTTCTATTGCTCTATGTTCTCTTGATCCATCCATTTTTGTATTTCGTGATTCATCCATTGTCTTACATCCTCTTCCTCTTCCCTTATTGGTCCCAGTATTTTTCTGATAATCTTCCTCTCAAAAACTTTCAAGTTCTCTTATTCTCTTGCTGTTAATGTAAATGTTTCTGCAGCATATACTACTATTGGTCTAAATATTTTTTTATTTCTATAAAACGCTGTATTTCCCACTTGAACTCTTCTTTTCACTTCTACACTTTCATTTCTTCCTTCGAAACTGTGTGCATCTGTTGTCAGTTCTGTCATTTATGTCTTCTTTTTCTTGCTTACGTTCTGTATTTTATTTTATTTTCATTTATTTCCAGTCCTCTTAGTTTGGCTTCGTTTCTTATTTCTTGGAAGGTTTCGTTAATGCCCTTTTATTTGTTGCTACTATGGTTATATCGTCCGCATATCCTATTATTTGTACTACATTCTTGTTTATAGTTCCTGCGTTTGACAGCTTTTTTATTATCTTGTCTAGCGATAGAATAAATAGTAGCGTTGAGAGCTCATCTCCTTGTCTTACTCCATTTTTCTTTTTATTATTTCTGTTCTTTCTCTTCCGGTGTCTATTGTTGTTTAGGAATGTCGCTTATCTATACGATTTTCCGTATAATGCACCTTATTTAAGTTCTTTGTAACTAATTTTTGAAACAGTGTCCGGTTTTTAGGGAGGTCTATTTCTTTTTTTGATGTTTCAACAGCATTTTTGTTATTTTTTGTTTTAGATCCTGACCATTCTTTGGTTGCTATCAATTGTAAATTTATTTAGAAGTGTTTTACGTTGGATCATATATCTCGACTGCGTAGAGATCATGGTGCTGTAGATAGTTCAATAACCTAGTCATGGTTCATTTCTTTTTGTGTATTCATTGAAGTTTCGGGCTCATCTTGTTTTTTACCAATTTTTGCGTTGAAATCGCCAACTAGTGCAATGAGTTGGATATTTTTTGAAGGTCTCAGTTACATCGTCACAGAAAAGTTTGAGTTCTTCGCCATCTGAGTTTGATGTGGTGGTCTCTTATTTTTTATGAATGTCTTTTGTTTACAACTAAACCTACTTGGCCTTCTAAAATAGTTTTCTGTGCTTTGTAATGAAACGTTTGACCTGATTCTTCTTCAAGTTGTTGTAGTTTCTGACGGATAAAAACTTTCGTGCAATAAGAAGATGCATTGCATTGAATTTTTTAAATTACTCGTAAACTTTGTATTATTATACCTATTTCTTATTTTTTCTAGCTTAAGTTTGCCTATCAGTGCATTGTTATCGTATTTTATGTCTGCACCACGATATCTTCTAACTAATTTCTGACAATACCATTGTATGATCTTGTGGTGATCTCCAAGTATAATCGTACAAGCGTTCAACGGTAATTTGAAGAAAGTGTTAGTGACTACAAGTTCCTCCTCCATGCTCCAATTTAAATGGCCCTATGATATCACCACATTTTTCTTGGTTTTCTCCAACCTTGGCACTATAGTCTCTCTTAGCGAATCATTACAGAACTCGTCTAGAACGTCTTCAGATTTATCAGCTTTTGGAGCATATATCTGAATAATGTTCATATTGATTGGGTAGGAATTTATTTCTATATTGACTATTCTTTCTGGCATTGAATTCTTAACAGCTTGAAGTTTCTCGATACGCTGCAGGTGGAGTCTTTTGATAATTTTGTGGTTAAACTCTTTTGTAATAAAAAAAACCTTTTTGATGACAATTTTGAAAAAATACTTCTGATTCGCGTAGTATAAATGACTAATTAAAGCAAATTGTCTTTACAAGATAATCCACCAGCGTGTGAAAAGCACCAAATTCACAAGTAACGTGGTAGTTATCTTACTTGTGGGTGTTTTGAAGCAGTTAGTTGCGGGATTTCCTTCGTATCCCGTGGGACATGTGCAAATAGGCCTGTGCATCTTTGTCTGACATATGGCAGTTTCAGCACAGGCGCTTGTAAATTCGCAAGGGTTCGAACACTGTGACATGTAACACGCCTCACTTTCGAGGCAGTCCATATCAGACTTGCAAGATCTTGGCACGGGCGTAGGGCGTTCTGGTGGACAGTTATTTATTAACAAATTAGTACATTATTGAGCGCTTCAACACGTTAGCTGCCAGGATCATATTTTATAGATAAAAATTAAATACTGCAAAATATTTACATGCACCAAGAGGCAATTAATTACATAATCAAATTGAGTTGAACCAAACTAAATAAAAACGCTGTTTTTACACGAAAGAAGTGAACTGTAGTTATTAATATTATTTTAAACTCTGTATGTGCTGCTGTTAGGTGGAGCAAGTAGTTTAACAGCAAAATAGCCAGTCCCAAGACCGAATAAAAGAGGAGGATTCAAAGTTGAGGCCAGATAGCAAGCTGTCCGCTAAAAAAGAGACACGCTCATAAAACCGATCATCAAGGCACAGATGCAGGACAAAAACATTTGTAGACGATGCTAGCAACGACAAGGACTACATGATAGAGTGCCGAATTAAGATTAGCATGCTGAAATAAAAGAGATCAATAGGTACTCATAGAAATAACCATCCACAAAATATATTTATGCTCTCAGAAAATAGGAAGAAAATAAAAGGAATATCAAAATAAGTAGTTTAACGGCAAAATAGCCGGTCCCAAGGCAGAATCAAAGAGGAGGATTCGAAGTTGAGGCCAGATAGCAAACTGTCCGCTAAAAAAGAGACACGCTCATAAAACCGATCGCCAAGGCACAGATGCAGGACAAAAACATTTGAAGACGATGTTAGCAACGACAAGGACTACAGCATAGAGTGCCGAATTAAGATTAGAATGCTGAAATAAAACATATCAAGAGGTACTCATAGAAATAACCATCGACAAAATATATGTATGCTCTCAGAAAATCAGAAAATAGGAAGAAAGGAAAAGGAATATCAAAATAAGTAGTTTAACAGCAAAATAGCCGGTCCCAAGGCAGAAAAAAAGAGGAGGATTCAAAGTTGATGCCAGATAGCAAACTGTCCGCTAAAAAATAAACACACTCATAAAACCGATCGCCAAGGCACAGATGCAGGACAGAAACATTTGAAGACGATCTTAGCAACGGCAAGAACTACGGGACAAAATGTTGAATTAAAATTAGCATGGTGAATTAAGAGAGATCAAGAGGTACTCATAGAAATTACCAGCCACAAAATATATTTATGAACACTCTCAGAAAATAGGAAGAAAGGAAAAGAAATATCAAAATACCACAAAGTTTCCTATTCCATTTATAGCGGAAAGACAAATATAAACATTAGATAAAAGTTTTAGCGAACAAGTCTAGAGATTCGAGTATCTGGGATTAGATTTAAGCGATTTAGCAAGGGATTTAAGATCAATAGGAAAAGTAATAATATTTGAGCTACAGTGGAAATAAGTATCCGCTAGATAACTGCGAGTTGCGATAAGTATTTGTTTTATTAGTCTGTACTAGCATATACAATTGCACAGCTCAAAATATCCAGAACTTTTTGCAGCTATTAGTGATAGTAAATCGGTCGACGTTCTTTGGTATTTCGTATCGACTGCCAGCGAACGTGTTGAAGCTATGGATATGAAACATATGTATTATCCTGACTATTATTATATATTAAGGAATAATATTTCAAGGAACTGGGAATCTAACCTTAACCGTTTAAATTCAAATTATAAGCATGCAAAATTAAAAATATTTTCACTTTTTTTGCAAATATTCAAAAATGGAGTCAAAAAATCTTCAGTTGGTTCTGTATTATGTACTATTGTATTATGTTTTGGCATCTAAAAATGATTTCAAATACTTTGTTTATCAAGAAAAATGAAGTTAAAAGACCTCTCATCGATGATAATTAAAGTAAACTGCACAAACCTGAGATAAAAAGCCTCTTTGAGCCAAGAAAGTGAAAATAAATATCTATTTAGTTTGTTTATAGTTAAAATATTAAAGATAACTACGAAAAACTACAAGATGAGGATGTAAATTTCTAAATATCGTAACTTTATAGAGTTCATGGAGTTTTGATATAGAAGTTTGAGCGAAAAATACGGAAATAAAAGTATGACAGAAAAGCATCCTACACTAAGTACTAAACTAACCACTCCTGGGTATTTAATTGGGGTAAAAATGGACCCATGCGTACAGAAACTGAAGTAAATCAGACAGATATACAAAAATATCTCATGAATACATTGTATAATCCTAGAATCGAAGTAGTAGATGCATTACTCCCCAAAAACACCCTTTACTTATTATTTGAGGACAGAAAACATGAAGTACTTTTTAAAATAGCAGTCAAGTAGCTTTCTGAAAATATAAACTAAATTTGTTTGATAAACTTTTGATATTTCATAGTCAAAAAAATATAATAAAATCCTTTATAAAAGATATATTTATTTAAAACAGCCCTTAAGGGCTATCCACGGAACGTTCTTGAAATAAATATTCCATCTTCAGTGCTGCTACTAGGTATACATGTTTAAAGCCATTAAATGTGTGTGTTAAAATATTTATTCAGAAAAAAATGATCAGCTAAAATTGTTTCTAAAAAATTGAATACACTTTTGATAACAATATTAAGACTTGTTACCTTTGGGATTTGCTAGTAATAAGAGACAGATCTATAGTGGATCAATAATAATAACAAAAGACGAGAAGAAGAACTTAAGGTATATTTAACAGAACGGCAATCTCATGTCGATACCCTTAAAATATTTTTTATTCTATTTTTACATTCCTTTTTGAATATTTGCAAATGTATTTTTATTTAATTAGTCCTATTAAAAGTGCTAATAATTAAATTCTTTCATATTATACATAATTTACAAAAATATATACAATCATCTACATATTTGGTAAATAAAAATACATAATGTACAAAAATGTATTTATATATTTTCTATCCATAATATTGTCACCCCTACATTCCTATATATATTTAGCATCCAGGGAGGATTGAAAAATATCATCAAAGTAACGAAATAATTCAGAACTGCTGCAGACAGAGTGAAATGTGCCATGATAATCGCAATTGTCCTTAAAGGATGGGATACACTAAGAAGAATAATAAATTAGTTTAAAATTGAAGTCATACACCCTAAAAAGGCTTTATGACCAATTAGCTGAACATCTTTTCTCTTAAAAACGATGGAAAGGCTATGCAAGAGCTACATAAGGGATGAAGTTTTGGTTCATCACCTACTTTACCCAAATCAGCATGCATATACTTCGGGAAGATCCACCGATTCTGCATCAAGTAGTGGGAAGAATTAAAAGATCGCTGAATAATAAAGAATCCACCCTAGGTATATTTATAGACATAGACATTGAGGGAGCGTTTGATTAACCATCATCTAACAGCGCAATGTCATGTTCCCCCATCCGTGAGCGAATGCTATTCAGTATGCTCTCTAATAGAGCAATAAGTATAAATGTAGACTACGTTTCTGGTAGATGCATGGTTAGGAGGGGGTACCCACAGGGAGGGGTGCTATCACCACTCCTCTGGAACATAGTTATAGACACCCTGATTGACCAACTCAGCAGCAACGGGTTCTACACAATAACTATGCAGACAATATTGCTATCCTGCAAAGCGGTAAGTTTGAGAACACACTATGTGAGAGATTACAAGTTGCTCTGCGACCAATAGAAACATAGTACAACTATCTATAAATTCTAAGAAGACAGAGATGGTTTTCTTCACCAGAAAAAGAAAAATCACGGGCTGAGTATTCCCAAAGATTCTAAACTACAGTCTAACCTTTCTGACGAGGTGAAATACCTTGGTATAACCATGGACATGAAGTTAACATGGAATTCACACTTAGATAGTAGAGCTAAAAGAGCCAATGATAACTTACAGGGCTATTGCTTGGATACCAAACGTGCCACAGACAACAGCGATTAACAAACTAAACCATATTGAGCAAATGGCTTGCCTAAATATAGCAGGTGCCATGAAAACAACACCAACGGATGCAGTGGAGTTAGATGCCCTACCACCGCTACAGGCAAGCTGCAACTCAATTAAATCAAAGTTTGTTGTTGACAAACCCTACAAAATCGAAACAAGACAGTATAGATAGGCAAACGAGGCAAATGCGTATTCCTTTTACACCGATGACTCCAAAATGGAAGAAAGCTCAGGATGCAACATATACTCTAGATCTCAGAACCTAAGAATAAAGTGGGGTACGGACAAAAATGCCAGCGTAGTCCAAACAGAACTGGCTGGTATCTCCATAGGTATATGGAGATCCTTTTTTAGTAGGTATATATCTCCTAAAAAAGGTATAGCCGGCAAAACTAGTCTGCACATATAGCAGACAAACGCTACTAACCTTGAATAGACGTTAGAATAGACGTGTCATCTCAGGATTAGTACACAATACGAATAAAAGCAACTGCATTGCTAACTAATTGGCTAGGAAGTCGGCAGGCCTAAGACTCTTAGTACCTAGAGATCTTTTTGGTTAGTCAACTACAACCATGGCAGAAATTGTCAAATGTCACTTCCACGCGCAAACTGTGAAAAGATGGTAAGAAAGGCAAGGATGTAGACTTGCCAAGGTAACACTTAGTAACCTTGAAAAGTCAGCATCAAAAAAGTACTTGGGAATGACCAGGGAAACCCTACGTTTGGCAGATGGTTTTTTAATTGGCCATTGTCAATTAAGCAAACACCTCCACACACTGGGGCTGGTAGACACACCTCTATACAGGAAGTGTTAACGAGACGACACTATAGAGCATGTCCAATATTAATGCCCGGAGTTATCGTTAATACGAGAGTACGAATTCGGCGAGTCCTGGCTCACACCTGTCTACTTAAGGGAGATGTCTCCTCGTGACTTGTCCATCTTCCTAGAAATGGAAAGATGGACAATGAGCTAAAGCCGACAGCTCCCTGGGACGATGCACAATGGGTCATTTGTGGCCTAAGTGCTGTGGGACTTAAATCACCCTCCCTACTCTAGAGATACAGAAGTAAAGTCATGAACATATGCAACGTACGCAGATTGCAGTGAAATATTTTGAAAAAGCCTTTGATCGGGTTTATAGAGATAAACTACTTGGAATTATGGAAAAGAGGGGACACCCAATACACCTGATGAGTGCACATCAAGATGTGTATTTACAACACTACGACAATATCTACTGTGTATAGTGCCAGAATATAAATAATCAACAATAAACAAAAATTCAAAACGTGGTTAATGAAGCCCATCCAAAGGGAAACAACTTTTGAATGGTTGAACACTCAGAACTCAAAATGTGTGTGGCAAACATTTTGGTGATTATCTGTACATTGCAGTGTAAAAAATCTAAGCTGGGTAAGGGCAAATCCTGTTGATACCGGAAAATTGTTTCACAACTATTGTGATTCCATTTTACACTACAACATATTTTTATTTGTTTTGTTTTTTAATTGTTTGCGAACCATGATGTTTTGTGACAATATTAATATTTCAATTTTAGAATGTAATATTAATACATTTTTCTAAATATTTGGTAATTTTGATATTCCCATGTCAATCAAATATATATATATATATATATATATATATATATATATATATATATATATATATATATATATATATATATATATATATATATATATATAAATACGTTCAAATTATCGGGTAAAGTGGTCTGTAATAAAAATCTTTCTTTTTTCTTAATTACTCAATATTTGGCCATTTATTTAACAGCTTCTTCAGGAGTAAACTAAAACAATTTGAACATTACAAAAAATGGCGTACAAATACATTTTAAAACACTTACAGAATTTAAAAGATTTCGCAAATAAAAAATGACATTGAAGTATTTGAAATATTGAATGTCAAGATTAAATTGTCTTAAGCACGTTCGTTACAGCTATACGATAAAAAATTAAAATTATTTCAAATGTAAAAATAAAAATAACAATAAAAGAAAAGTTAGAAGAATAATATTTCTTTGATGAATTCTAGTGTCATATGCTAGACTATAACAAAGCTCACATTTTGGCACAGACTGATAACTACAAAAGTAGATTATTTCTTGAGATGTATTACATTAACAAAAATAAAAACACTTTAAATTATAAAACGGACACTGGACAGTTAAGTAACATATATTGTAACATATTGAACAAAATTTATAAATATTCAAAATAGCCAACATTCATTTTAATAACAACTAACCTTAATAATTCATCAAAGAAATATTATTCTTCTAACTTTTCTTTTATTGTTATTTTTATTTTTACATTTGAAATAATTTTAATTTTTTATCGTATAGCTGTAACGAACGTGCTTAGGACAATTTAATCTTGACATTCAATATTTCAAATACTTCAATGTCATTTTTTATTAGCGAAATCTTTTAAATTCTGTAAGTGTTTTAAAATGTATTTGTACGCCATTTTTTGTAATGTTCAAATTGTTTTAGTTTACTCCTGAAGAAGCTGTTAAATAAATGGCGAAATATTGAGTAATTAAGAAAAAAGAAAGATATATATATATATATATATATATATATATATATATATATATATATATATATATATATATATATATATATAAAGGTACAGTAGTCTAAAAAATATATTTATTAACAAAAACCTATTCTCAGAATAAATGTAATTTTGAGTAGATTTTTCTGCTGTAATGGTTTATGTTCCAACAGCATAGAAAAACACCGAAAAAGCGTAGTTTTCCAGAATATGCCTAGTGATTAGCAAACTAAAATTAAATAATATAAATAATTGATATAACAAAGAAACTATTTGTATCACTACGTAAAATGAATATTTTTAAATAACGATAAAACAAACTGCTTGGTTTATATCGACAGAGAAAATACATAACTTTGGTAAAACTTGGTTTTCATCAAAATTACCAAATACGTCATATTTTCAAGTGAGTAATAGCCTTATTAAACATTTTAAGTATGACTTCCATGTTTGAAAATACTTGTCTTATACCTTTGAAGCACATCCTATGCGGGTCTCCGAAATATTGTTCTGGACACAAGCAAACGGCAGTGCGGTTTACAGCTAGACAATCTGCGTTTTCTGCGCAAGCGCCTCCTACATTACACACGTGAACGCAATGTCTCGAAATACACACCTCTACCCCTGAGCAGTCTTTATTATCACAGCATTCTTTCGTTGTATTCTTTATCATATCAGTCAAGTTCATAATAGTTATCGGTGGTAATATAGTGGTTGTATATTCAGTTTCAGCTGTTATGCCTGAACCCCCATGCCTTCCCTCTACAGTAGTTATTTGTGTAACTATTCTTCGAGTTGTTATTTCTTCAGTACTACCTAACGTAGTCGGTAAGGTGGATGTGTGTACTCCTGTTGTCTCCGACTCTGATACTTTTTGCATGGTAGCAGTAACGGTAGCGGTCAAACTTGTCGGCATTGTGGCAGTTTGTACCTCTAATGTTACTTGTTCGGTACTGCCTACAGTTGGTAACGTGGAAGTTAGATCCTCAGAAGTGATCATCTCACTACTACCCGTCATAGTTACTACTGTTGGTGAACTACTTAAAATTGTAGAACCAGTATCTGTACTACCTATAGCTGTTTGTGTTTGTAGAGGTTTGTCTGAAGATGTGGTGGTTTCTTCTGCAACTTTCAAAGTTGTAGTTTCTTCGTAGATACCTGTATTCGTAACGGTTTTTATTGTTTGCCCAGTTATTAAGCTTTCTAAAGTTGTTGGTAAAGTTGAACTCACTTCTTTAACATACTCTTCAGTTACCAACGTAGTTGGTTTTGTTAAGTTATATTCAAAACTAACTTGCTGAGTGGTTCCTGGGGTAGCCTCATGGGTTGTTAAAAATTCCTTTCCCATTCGTACAGAAGTTCCTTCTGATTGAGTAGTACTCTCATTTATTATCTCCTGCGTTGAAAAGTAAGGAAACTCTGTAGTAACTTTTTCAGTGGATTTTACCGTAGTAGCTTCCGTAATTTGAGGAAGACCTGTTGTATTCTTAGGTTCCTCTTGCCCTGTTACAATCATAATAGATGGCGTCGTTTCTTGTTCCGTTACTAATGTTTCAGTATAATTTCCGAAAATATTCACTGTGGTAGTAGTTTCTCCAGATGACGCTATTAAAGTTGTACTACTATCATTTCCGCTGGCTGTTTCTAAAGTTACAAAATTTGTACTATGTGATAGAGTTGTTTCAGTTGAAGGCGTATATGTCTCACCAAATGTTACAACTGGTTGCATCATAGTTGTTGCTTTCGATCGTTCAGTATTTGCAAATGTTTCTTTTGGTACTTGTTCCGTAGTATAGTTTGGTTCTGTTGCCGTGAATTCTTGCGTATGAGATGTAACTGGGAGCAAAGTAGAACCCGCAGTAGTTTGCTCGGTTATAACATTTGTTGTGACAGATAAAAATGTAGTTTCGTATTCTTGGGAAGTAGTAGGAGTCAAAGTTGATTCTGTCGACTTTTCTTTACCTTCTGTGGTTACCTTTGCAGTATATTTTTCTCTTGTTTGTTCAGTTACAGTATCTGTTGTGCCGGGTGCAAATGTAGTTTCTCCTCTTGGGGCAGTTGTAGAAGGCAAAGTTGATTCTGTCGTATATACTTTTTCCTTGCCTTCTCTAGTAACCTCTACCGTATATTCTCCTCCAGTTTGTTCAGTTACACGTTCTGTTGTAATAGGCGCAAATGTTGTTTCTTCTCTTTGAACAGTCGTAGGAGCTGAAGTTGATTCTGTCGTCTTTTCTTTGCTTTCTGTTGTTTCCTTTACAGTATATTCTTCTCCTGTTTGTTCAGTTATAACTTCTGTTGTTTTAGGTGCAAAAGTTGTTTCTTGTCTTAGAGCAGTCGTTGGAGCTGAAGTTGATTCAGCTGTAGTGTATATTTTTTCTTTGCCTTCTGTAGTAACCTTTATGGTATACTCTATTCCTGTTTGTTCAGTTACAACTTCTGTCGTGCCTGGTGCAAATGTAGTTTCTTGTCTTTGGGCAGTCGTAGGAGCCAAACTTGATTCAGTCCTATATACTTTTTCCTTGCCTTCTGTAGTAACCTCTGCAGTATATTCTCCTCCAGTTTGTTCAGTTACACGTTCTGTTGTAACAGGCGCAAATGTCGTTTCTTCCGTTTGAGAAGTCGTTGGAGCCAAAGTTGATTCTGTCGCCTTTTCTTTGCCTTCCGTTGTTACCTTTACAGTATATTCTTTTCCTGTTTGTTCAGTTATAACTTTTGTTGTTCCAGGTGCAAATGTTGTTTCCTGTCTTTGGGCAGTCGTAGAAGCCAAAGTTGATCCAGTCGTATATACTTTTTCCTTGCCTTCTGTAGTAACCTCAGCAGTATATTCTCCTCCAGTTTGTTCAGTTACACGTTCTGTTGTAACAGGCGCAAATGTTGTTTCTTGTCTCTGACCAGTCGTAGGAGCCAAAGTTGATTCTGTCGCCTTTTCTTTGCCTTCTGTTGTTACCTTTACAGTATATTCTTTTCCTGTTTGTTCAGTTATAACTTTTGTTGTTCCAGGAGCAAATGTTGTTTCCTGTCTTTGGGCAGTCGTAGAAGCCAAAGTTGATTCAGTCGTATATACTTTTTCCTTGCCTTCTGTAGTAAACTCTGCAGTATATTCTCCTCCAGTTTGTTCAGTTACACGTTCTGTTGTAACAGGTGCAAATGTCGTTTCTTCCGTTTGAGAAGTCGTTGGAGCCAAAGTTGATTCTGTCGCCTTTTCTTTGCCTTCTGTTGTTACCTTTACAGTATATTCTTTTCCTGTTTGTTCAGTTATAACGTTTGTTGTTCCAGGTGCAAATGTTGTTTCCTGTCTTTGGGCAGTCGTAAAAGCCAAAGTTGATTCAGTCGTATATACTTTTTCCTTGCCTTCTGTAGTAAACTCTGCAGTATATTCTCCTCCAGTTTGTTCAGTTACACGTTCTGTTGTAACAGGCGCAAATGTCGTTTCTTCCGTTTGAGAAGTCGTTGGAGCCAAAGTTGATTCTGTCGCCTTTTCTTTGCCTTCTGTTGTTACCTTTACAGTATATTCTTCTCCTGTTTGTTCAGTTATAACTTTTGTTGTTCCAGGTGCAAAGGTTGTTTCTTGTCTTAGAGCAGTCGTTGCAGCTGAAGTTGATTCAGCTGTAGTGTATATTTTTTCCTTGCCTTCTGTAGTAACCTTTATGGTATACTCTTTTCCTGTTTGTTCAGTTACAACTTCTGTCGTGCCTGGTGAAAATGTAACATCTTGTCTTTGGGCAGTCGTAGGAGCCAAAGTTGATTCTGTCGTATATACTTTTTCCTTGCCTTCTGTAGTAACCTCTGCAGTATATTCTCCTCCAGTTTGTTCAGTTACACGTTCTGTTGTAACAGGCGCAAATGTTGTTTCTTGTCTTTGGGCAGTCGTAGGAGCCAAAGTTGATTCAGTCGTATATACTTTTTCCTTGCCTTCTGTAGTAACCTCTGCAGTATATTCTCCTCCTGTTTGTTCAGTTACACGTTCTGTTGTAACAGGCGCAAATGTTGTTTCTTGTCTTTGAGCAGTCGTAGGAGCCAAAGTTGATTCTGTCGCCTTTTCTTTGCCTTCTGTTGTTACCTTTACAGTATATTCTTCTCCTGTTTGTTCAGTTATAACTTTTGTTGTTCCAGGTGCAAATGTTGTTTCTTGTCTTTGAGCAGTCGTGGGAGCTGAAGTTGATTCAGCTGTAGTGTATATTTTTTCCTTGCCTTCTGTAGTAACCTTTATGGTATACTCTTTTCCTGTTTGTTCAGTTACAACTTCTGTCGTGCCTGGTGCAAATGTAGTTTTTTGTCTTTGGGCAGTCGTAGGAGCCAAAGTTGATTCTGTCGTATATACTTTTTCCTTGCCTTCTGTAGTAACATATTCAGTATATTCTCCTCCAGTTTGTTCAGTTACACGTTCTGTTGTAATAGGCGCAAATGTTGTTTCTTGTCTTTGAGCAGTCGTAGGAGCCAAAGTTGATTCTGTCGTATATACTTTTTCCTTGCCTTCTGTAGTAATCTTTACAGTATATTCTTCTCCTGTTTGTTTAGTTACAGTTTCTGTTGTGCCCGGTGCAAATGTAGTTGCTTCTCTTTGGACAGTCGTGGGAGCTGAAGTTGATTCTGTCGCCTTTTCTTTGCCTTCTGTTGATACCTTTACAGTATATTCTTCTCCTGTTTGTTCAGTTATAACTTCTGTTGTTTTAGGTGCAAAAGTTGTTTCTTGTCTTAGAGCAGTCGTTGGAACTGAAGTAGATTCAGCTGTAGTGTATATTTTTTCCTTGCCTTCTGTAGTAACCTTTATGGTATACTCTTTTCCTGTTTGTTCAGTTACAACTTCTGTCGTGCCTTGTGCAAATGTAGTTTCTTGTCTTTGGGCAGTCGTAGGAGCCAAAGTTGATTCTGTCGTATATACTTTTTCCTTGCCTTCTGTAGTAACATTTACAGTATATTCTCCTCCAGTTTGTTCAGTTACACGTTCTGTTGTAACAGGCGCAAATGTTGTTTCTTGTCTTTGAGCAGTCGTAGGAGCCAAAGTTGATTCTGTCGCCTTTTCTTTGCCTTCTGTTGTTACCTTTACAGTATATTCTTCTCCTGTTTGTTCAGTTATAACTTTTGTTGTTCCAGGTGCAAATGTTGTTTCTTCTCTTTGAGCAGTCGTGGGAGCCAAAGTTGATTCTGTCGCCTTTTCTTTGCCTTCTGTTGTTATCTTTACAGTATATTCTCCTCCTGTTTGTTCAGTTACACGTTCTGTTGTAACAGGTGCAAATGTTGTTTTTTGTCTTTGAGCAGTCGTAGGAGCCAAAGTTGATTCTGTCGCCTTTTCTTTGCCTTCTGTTGTTACCTTTACAGTATATTCTTCTCCTGTTTGTTCAGTTATAACTTTTGTTGTTCCAGGTGCAAATGTTGTTTCTTGTCTTTGAGCAGTCGTGGGAGCTGAAGTTGATTCAGCTGTAGTGTATATTTTTTCCTTGCCTTCTGTAGTAACCTTTATGGTATACTCTTTTCCTGTTTGTTCAGTTACAACTTCTGTCGTGCCTGGTGCAAATGTAGTTTCTTGTCTTTGGGCAGTCGTAGGAGCCAAAGTTGATTCTGTCGTATATACTTTTTCCTTGCCTTCTGTAGTAACATTTACAGTATATTCTCCTCCAGTTTGTTCAGTTACACGTTCTGTTGTAACAGGCGCAAATGTTGTTTCTTGTCTTTGAGCGGTCGTAGGAGCCAAAGTTGATTCTGTCGTATATACTTTTTCCTTGCCTTCTGTAGTAATCTTTACAGTATATTCTTCTCCTGTTTGTTTAGTTACAGTTTCTGTTGTGCCCGGTGCAAATGTAGTTGCTTCTCTTTGGACAGTCGTGGGAGCTGAAGTTGATTCTGTCGCCTTTTCTTTGCCTTCTGTTGATACCTTTACAGTATATTCTTCTCCTGTTTGTTCAGTTATAACTTCTGTTGTTTTAGGTGCAAAAGTTGTTTCTTGTCTTAGAGCAGTCGTTGGAGCTGAAGTAGATTCAGCTGTAGTGTATATTTTTTCCTTGCCTTCTGTAGTAACCTTTATGGTATACTCTTTTCCTGTTTGTTCAGTTACAACTTCTGTCGTGCCTGGTGCAAATGTAGTTTCTTGTCTTTGGGCAGTCGTAGGAGCCAAAGTTGATTCTGTCGTATATACTTTTTCCATGCCTTCTGTAGTAACCTTTACAGTATATTCTCCTCCAGTTTGTTCAGTTACACGTTCTGTTGTAATGGGCGCAAATGTTGTTTCTTCTCTTTGAGCAGTCGTGGGAGCTAAAGTTGATACTGTTGCCTTTTCTTTGCTTTCTGTTGTTACCTTTACAGTATATTTTTCTCCTGTTTGTTCAGTTATAACTTCTGTTATTCCAGGTGCAAATGTTGTTTCTTGTCTTTGAGCAGTCGTTGGAGCTGAAGTTGATTCAGCTGTAGTGTATATTTTTTCCTTGCCTTCTGTAGTAACCTTTATGGTATACTCTTTTCCTGTTTGTTCAGTTACAACTTCTGTCGTGCCTGGTGCAAATGTAGTTTCTTGTCTTTGGGCAGTCGTAGGAGCCAAAGTTGATTCAGTCGTATATACTTTTTCCTTGCCTTCTGTAGTAACCTCTGCAGTATATTCTCCTCCAGTTTGTTCAGTTACACGTTCTGTTGTAACAGGCGCAAACGTTGTTTCTTGTCTTTGGGCAGTCGTAGGAGCCAAAGTTGATTCAGTCGTATATACTTTTTCCTTGCCTTCTCTAGTAACCTCTGCAGTATATTCTCCTCCAGTTTGTTCAGTTACAAGTTCTGTTGTAACAGGGGCAAATGTTGTTACTTGTCTTTGGGCAGTCGTTGGAGCCAAAGTTGATTCTGTCGCCTTTTCTTTGCCTTCTGTTGTTATCTTTACAGTATATTCTCCTCCAGTTTGTTCAGTTACACGTTCTGTTGTAATGGGCGCAAATGTTGTTTCTTCTTTTTGAGCAGTCGTGGGAGCTAAAGTTGATACTGTTGCCTTTTCTTTGATTTCTGTTGTTACCTTTACAGTATATTCTTCTCCTGTTTGTTCAGTTATAACTTCTGTTATTCCAGGTGCAAATGTTGTTTCTTGTCTTTGAGCAGTCGTTGGAGCTGAAGTTGATTCAGCTGTAGTGTATACTTTTTCCTTGCCTTCTGTAGTAACCTTTATGGTATACTCTTTTCCTGTTTGTTCAGTTACAACTTCTGTCGTGCCTGGTGCAAATGTAGTTTCTTGTCTTTGGGCAGTCGTAGGAGCCAAAGTTGATTCAGTCGTATATACTTTTTCCTTGCCTTCTGTAGTAACCTCTGCAGTATATTCTCCTCCAGTTTGTTCAGTTACACGTTCTGTTGTAACAGGCGCAAATGTTGTTTCTTGTCTTTGGGCAGTCGTAGGAGCCAAAGTTGATTCAGTCGTATATACTTTTTCCTTGCCTTCTGTAGTAACCTCTGCAGTATATTCTCCTCCAGTTTGTTCAGTTACACGTTCTGTTGTAACAGGCGCAAATGTCGTTTCTTCCCTTTGAGCAGTCGTTGGAGCCAAAGTTGATTCTGTCGCCTTTTCTTTGCCTTCTGTTGTTATCTTTACAGTATATTCTCCTCCAGTTTGTTCAGTTATACGTTCTGTTGCAACAGGCGCAAATGTCGTTTCTTCCCTTTGAGCAGTCGTTGGAGCCAAAGTTGATTCCGTCGCCTTTTCTTTGCCTTCTGTTGTTATCTTTACAGTATATTCTCCTCCAGTTTGTTCAGTTATACGTTCTGTTGCAACAGGCGCAAATGTTGTTTCTTGTCTTTGGGCAGTCGTAGGAGCCAAAGTTGATTCCGTCGTATTTACTTTTTCCTTGCCTTCTGTAGTAACCTCTGCAGTATATTCTCCTCCAGTTTGTTCAGTTACACGTTCTGTTGTAACAGGCGCAAATGTTGTTTCTTGTCTTTGGGCAGTCGTAGGAGCCAAAGTTGATTCAGTCGTATATACTTTTTCCTTGCCTTCTGTAGTAACCTCTGCAGTATATTCTCCTCCAGTTTGTTCAGTTACACGTTCTGTTGTAACAGGCGCAAATGTCGTTTCTTCCCTTTGAGCAGTCGTTGGAGCCAAAGTTGATTCTGTCGCCTTTTCTTTGCCTTCTGTTGTTATCTTTACAGTATATTCTCCTCCAGTTTGTTCAGTTATACGTTCTGTTGCAACAGGCGCAAATGTCGTTTCTTCCCTTTGAGCAGTCGTTGGAGCCAAAGTTGATTCCGTCGCCTTTTCTTTGCCTTCTGTTGTTATCTTTACAGTATATTCTCCTCCAGTTTGTTCAGTTATACGTTCTGTTGCAACAGGCGCAAATGTTGTTTCTTGTCTTTGGGCAGTCGTAGGAGCCAAAGTTGATTCCGTCGTATTTACTTTTTCCTTGCCTTCTGTAGTAACCTTTACAGTATATTCTCCTCCAGTTTGTTCAGTTAGACGTTCTGTTGTAATAGGCGAAAATGTTGTTTCTTGTCTTTGTGCAGTCGTAGGAGCCAAAGTTGATTCCGTCGTATATTCTTTTTCCTTGCCTTCTGTAGTAACCTTTACAGTATATTCTCCTCCAGTTTGTTCAGTTACAAGTTCTGTTGTAATAGGCGAAAATGTTGTTTCTGGTAGTTTCTCTGTAGTGTATACCTTTTCTTTACCTTCTCTTGTAACTGGTACTGTTTGCTCTGTTACAACATTTGTAGTAACGGTAGAGAAGGTGATTTCTTGTTTTTCAGGACTAGTGCTAGTTTTCTCCTCAGTTCCTTTAGTAGTAGGTGCTAAAGTTGAATGTTCAGTTGATGTAGTTGTTTCTAATTTTTGAGATGTGATTGCAACAGTGGACTCAGTGGCAGTTGTTGCATTAGATATTTCTATGCTAGGTACTTCAGTTATTTTTGCAGTAGTTTCAATGGAGGTAGGATACGTTATGCCTTGTGTTACTAGTGGTGGTTGTGTTGGATTCGTTGTAACTTCTGTAATGATTGCACTGGGTGTTGTGTCAGACATTTGGTTAAGACCTGAAGTAGTTTTATTTTGTGTTAATTCCGTTATGAATGTCATTTCTAGTTCAGTTGTTATCCCAAGTTTTTCAGTTGTAGTTTGTTTTTCCATTTCTTTAGTAGTTTTTTCAGTTAAAGTTCTTGTTGTGTATTGGGTTATTTCTGGGGTAATTATTGAGGGTTTCGTTGTTTCTAAAATCAGTACAGTCTCTGTTTCTTTCTTAGTTGTTGGATACTGTGGAGTAATGGTTACATATTTTTGAGAAGTAGTTGTTTCAGGATATACGAAAGTTACTCCTTCTGTAGTAGTCTCTATTTGTTCTTGTATTGTTCTAGACTCAACTGGTTCGATAGATGCTGGAGTTAATGTTTCAGTGAAAATTGCTTGTGTCGTGTGAGTTATTTGTTCCTCTGTTGTAGAATGCGGCAATTCTGTTTCTTTTTCCTTTGTTGGCATTGTTATATACTGAGGTGTTATTGTCACAATTTTTTCAGAAGCTGTCGTTTGTGCATGAATAATAACTTTTCCTTCAGTTGTAATATACTCTGTGGTACCAACAGTTGATGGCATTGTTATTTCTTTTATAGTAGTAAAATATTGCTTTGTAGTAGGTCTTTGGGTTGTAATTTCCTTGGTAGTTGTTTTTTCTTCAGAAGTGGTGATTCTTTCACTTAAAGTAGTTTCTGTATTATCAGTAATAATTTCTTGTTTCGTAGTTAGTTCTTTTATTGTTGTTCTAAGAGGTTCTTGACTTGTAGTTGTAAATTCACTACCTTCTTTTGTAGCCAAATATGGCTGCGTTGTTATTTCAAAAGTAGTCGTATTTAGTTCCGATTTGGCGAAGGTTGTTCCTTCAGTGCTTTGTGTTTGCTGTGTTATGTTGGTACCTGCAGTGGGTTCCGTATTTATTTCAGATGTGGTTACTCCAAGAGTTGTGAAAATCTTAGTTGTAATTAATTCAAAGTATTCTGTAGTTATTTCTGTAAGACTTTTCCCAGTTGTGGATTCTAGTTTTTGTGGTTCCGTTGTAGTTAGTGTTTCAACTTCTATAGGTAATTTTTCTGTAGTTGTTTGGACCCTTTCAGTAGTTTCTAATGTTTCACTTTCGGTCGTTCCTTGAGTCGTTATAACAGTAAAGTCTTCTTGTTTTGTTGTTAATATTTCAACTTCTACTGGTTGTTCTATTGTAGTAGTTTTAATCTTTTCTGTAGTAGTCGTATCTATCCCTACACCAGTAACTTTTTGGGTAGTAGCAGATACTTCAGTTGTAGATTCTAGTTCTTTTTGTTTCGTTGTAGTTAGTATTTCAACTTCTATAGGTTGTTTTTCTGTAGTTGTTTGGACACTTTCAGTAGTTTCTAATGTTTCACTTTCGGTGGTTCGTTGAGTTGTTATACCAGTAAAGTCTTTTTGTTTTGTTGTTAATATTTCAACTTCTACTGGTTGTTCTACTGTAGTAGTTGGAACTTTTTCTGTAGTAGTTGGAACTTTTTCTGTAGTAGTCTTATCTATCATTACACCAGTAACTTTTTGGGTCATACCAGATAGTTCAGTTTCAGTTTCAGTATAAATTGACGTTTGTCTTTGAGTTGTTTGTTGAGTTTCTTCGGGAATAGTTCTTGGCTCAAGTGGTTCTACGGAACCAGGAGTAGAAATTTCTTGCGGTGTAGTTTCTTGTTTAGTAGACAAGGTCTCTGACGTACTTTCTGATGTAGTAGTTTCTTGCGATGTAATTTTTTCTTCGGTTGTTGGTTGCTTTATCGTTGTTGTCTCACTGGTTGTAGTAGGTTGTTGACTAGTAAATTCCTGTTTTGTTGTTATTTCTTCAGAAGCAGTATATCTGCCAGTTGTCATTGTTTCTGTACCAAAAGTTGTAACTTCAGGAGTTGTTGGTAGTTTTGTCGTTGTTTCACTGGTAGTGATAGGTTCTTCACTAGGAGTTTCTTGTCTGGTTCTGGTTGCTGGTTCTTCAGAAGTTGTAGATCTACCTGTTGTCGTTTCCTTAACAAATGTTGTAACTTCAGAAGTTATTAGAGGTTTTGTCGTTATTGTTTCACTTGTTGTGATAGATTCCTGACTAGTAGTTTCCTGTTTTGTTGTTCGTTCTTCAGAAGTTGTCGATCCTCCTGTTGTCAAAGTTTTAGTATCAAAAGTTGTAACTTCCGGAGTTGTTGGTAGTTTTGTCGTTGTTTCACTGGTAGTGATAGGTTCTTCACTAGGAGTTTCTTGTCTGGTTGTTCGTTCTTCAGAAGTTGTAGATCTACCTGTTGTCATTGTTTCCGTACCAGAAGTTGTAACTTCAGGAGTTGTTGGTGGTTTTGTCGTTGTTGTTTCACTGGTTGTAACAGGTTCTTGACTAGTAGTTTTCTGTCTGGTTGTTTGTTCTTCAGAAGTTGTATATCCTCCTGTTGTCATGGTTTCCGTACCAATAGTTGTAACTTCAGAAGTTATTACAGGTTTTGTCGTTATTGTTTCACTTGTTGTGATAGATTCCTGACTAGTAGTTTCCTGTTTTGTTGTTCGTTCTTCAGAAGTTGTCGATCCTCCTGTTGTCAAAGTTTTAGTATCAAAAGTTGTAACTTCAGGAGCTGTTGGTAGTTTTGTCGTTGTTTCACTGGTAGTGATAGGTTCTTCACTAGGAGTTTCTTGTCTGGTTGTTCGTTCTTCAGAAGTTGTAGATCTACCTGTTGTCATTGTTTCCGTGCCAGAAGTTGTAACTTCAGGAGTTGTTGGTGGTTTTGTCGTTGTTGTTTCACTGGTTGTAACAGGTTCTTGACTAGTAGTTTTCTGTCTGGTTGTTTGTTCTTCAGAAGTTGTATATCCTCCTGTTGTCGTGGTTTCCGTACCAATAGTTGTAACTTCAGAAGTTATTAGAGGTTTTGTCGTTATTGTTTCACTTGTTGTGATAGATTCCTGACTAGTAGTTTCCTGATTTGTTGTTCGTTCTTCAGAAGTTGTAGATCCTCCTGTTGTCGTTGTTTCCGTACCAGAAGTTGTAACTTCAGGAGTTGTTGGTAGTTTTGTCATTGTTTCACTGGTAGTGATAGGTTCTTCACTAGGAGTTTCTTGTCTGCTTGTTCGTTCTTCAAAAGTTGTAGATCTACCTGTTGTCGTGGTTTCCGTACCAAATGTTGTAACTTCAGGAGGTATTAGAGGTTTTGTCGTTGTTGTTTCACTTGTTGTAATAGATTCTTGACTAGTAGTTTCCTGTTTTGCTGTTCGTTCTTCTGAAGTTGTAGATCCTCCTGTTGTCAAGATTTCTGTACCATAAGTTGTAACTTCAGGTGTTGTTGGTAGTTTTGTCGTTGTTTCACTGGTAGTGATAGGTTCTTCACTAGCAGTTTCTTGTCTGGTTGTTCGTTCTTCAGAATTTGTAGATCTACCTGTTGTCGTTGTTTCCGTACCAAATGTTGTAACTTCAGGAGTTATTAGAGGTTTTGTCGTTGTTTTTTCACTGCTTGTAATAGATTCTTGACTAGTAGTTTCCTGTTGTGTTGTTCGTTCTTCAGAAGTTGTAGATCCTCCTGTTGTCATGGTTTCCGTACCAAAAGTTGTAACTTCAGGAGTTGTTGTTAGTTTTGTCGTTGTTTCACTGGTAGTGATAGGTTCTTCACTAGGAATTTCTTGTCTGGTTGTTCGTTCTTCAGAAGTTGTAGATCTACCTGTTGTCATTATTTCCGTACCAGAAGTTGTAACTTCAGGAGTTGTTGGTGGTTTTGTCGTTGTTGTTTCACTGGTTGTAACAGGTTCTTGACTAGTAGTTTTCTGTCTGGTTGTTTGTTCTTCAGAAGTTGTATATCCTCCTGTTGTCATGGTTTCCGTGCCAATAGTTGTAACTTGAGGAGTTATTAGAGGTTTTGTCGTTGTTTTTTCACTGGTTGTAATAGAATCTTGACTAGTAGTTTCCTGTTTTGTTGTTCTTTGTTCAGATGTTGTAGATCCAACTGTTGTCGTGGTTTCCGTACCAAATGTTGTAACTTTCGGAGTTATTAGAGGTTTTGACGTTGTTGTTTCACTTGTAATAGATTCTTGACTAGTGGTTTCCTGTTTTGTTGTTTGTTCTTCAGAAGTTGTAGATCCTCCTGTTGTCAAGATTTCTGTACTATAAGTTGTAACTTCAGGTGTTGTTGGTAGTTTTGTCGTTGTTTCACTGGTAGTGATAGGTTCTTCACTAGCAGTTTCTTGTCTGGTTGTTCGTTCTTCAGAATTTGTAGATCTACCTGTTGTCGTTGTTTCCGTACCAAATGTTGTAACTTCAGGAGTTATTGGAGGTTTTGTCGTTGTTTTTTCACTGCTTGTAATAGATTCTTGACTAGTAGTTTCCTGTTGTGTTGTTCGTTCTTCAGAAGTTGTAGATCCTCCTGTTGTCATGGTTTCCGTACCAAAAGTTGTAACTTCAGGAGTTGTTGTTAGTTTTGTCGTTGTTTCACTGGTAGTGATAGGTTCTTCACTAGGAATTTCTTGTCTGGTTGTTCGTTCTTCAGAAGTTGTAGATCTACCTGTTGTCATTATTTCCGTACCAGAAGTTGTAACTTCAGGAGTTGTTGGTGGTTTTGTCGTTGTTGTTTCACTGGTTGTAACAGGTTCTTGACTAGTAGTTTTCTGTCTGGTTGTTTGTTCTTCAGAAGTTGTATATCCTCCTGTTGTCATGGTTTCCGTGCCAATAGTTGTAACTTGAGGAGTTATTAGAGGTTTTGTCGTTGTTTTTTCACTGGTTGTAATAGAATCTTGACTAGTAGTTTCCTGTTTTGTTGTTCTTTGTTCAGATGTTGTAGATCCAACTGTTGTCGTGGTTTCCGTACCAAATGTTGTAACTTTCGGAGTTATTAGAGGTTTTGACGTTGTTGTTTCACTTGTAATAGATTCTTGACTAGTGGTTTCCTGTTTTGTTGTTTGTTCTTCAGAAGTTGTAGATCCTCCTGTTGTCAAGATTTCTGTACTATAAGTTGTAACTTCAGGAGTTGTTGCTAATTTTGTCGTTGTTTCACTGGTAGTAATAGGTTCTTCACTAGGAGTTTCTTGTCTGGTTGTTCGTTCTTCAAAATTTGTAGATCTACCTGTTGTCGTAGTTTCCATACCAAATGTTGTAACTTCAGGAGTTATTTGAGGTTTTGTCGTTGTTTTTTCACTGGTTGTAATAGATTCTTGACTAGTCGTTTCCTGTTTTGTTGTTTGTTCTTCAGAAATTGTAGATCCTCCTGTTGTTAAGGTTTCAGTACCAAAAGTTGTAACTTCAGGAGTTATTGGAGGTTTTGTAGTTGTTGTTTCACTTGTTGTAATAGATTCTTGACTAGTAGTTTCCTGTTTTGTTGTTTGTGCTTCAAAATTTGTAAATCCTCCTGTTATCAAGGTTTCAGTACTAAAAGTTGTAACTTCAGGAGTTATTAGAGGTTTTATCGTTGTTGTTTCATTCGTTGTAACAGATTCTCGACTGGTAGTTTCTTTTGATATGATTTCTTCAGAAGTTGTAATTGTACCGGTAATGGTGGTTTCTGGACTACCAGTAGTAACTTCTTCTTTTGATTGTGTAGTAATCATTAGTGTAGTACTCTCTTCCGTTGTTTCTTTGTTGGGAAGAGTCGTGAAAATAGACGATAATGTTGTATATATTGTAGATATAACAGAGGGTTTTGTAGTTTCTTCGGATTTCAGTGTTTCTGCTGTAATCTTTACAATTTTTTCAGTAGTCGTAGTTTCAGGCACAACTACTATTTTGCGCTGTGTCGTTGTTTCAAATTCGTCCGGTATAGTTCTAGGTTCTATCGGTTCATAAGGCAGGGTAGAGGGCGCGCTAGTTTCTTCAGTATTTGTACTAAATGTTAGATTGGTAGTAGAGGTAGTAGCATTTGTTATTTGTGAAAAGGTCACGGGTTGTGTTTCGGTTAGTGTTGCAGGTGTAGTAACCATATCTGTTATTTTAAAAACAATAAATCAAAGTTAGTATCTAATATTTACAGTATTATTGAAACATGTGGGATGAGATGAGGTTTTTACGTCATGCAATATTGAAGCAAACCATTACCATATTCTTTTTACAAAAATGTACACTATACAAAACTAAACTTTTACAATATGTACACCTGAAATTCTCTTATTTAAATTGATACTAAAATAAAGGAAAAAGGAGAGCGGGTATTAGATTACAATGAAGAATCGATAAATTAGTCACATAAGGTGAGTGTTGCTATTTCTTTACAAACTATACAATGATTCTATGTTAGAAAAAATATACAGTTAGATGGTAAAAGCTGCAACAGACAAAACATTAAAAAACCCTTAAAAATATTTATTTTCCTTCTGCAAAAAGCTTACCCCTTTGCGGTATGATCTTCTGTTAATATCGTTCCATGTATAAAGGAGGGGAAATGGGGAGGTGGTGATAATAAAAACAGCAACACGTTTGATTAAATGATCTGTTAAGAATATCGGTAAAAACTTACCCTCCAGACAGGCCCCTGTAACAGGGTCGCAGGATACACCTGGTGGGCAATGGGAGCATAGAGGGATTCGAGGTTCGCCTAGAAAAAAAATTTGTGTAAATAAAAAAGTCTGTAAGATTGTTTATAAACATAATTGTGATCATCAGTCGCTCAATTCTATTATTAGAAAACATTGAAAGCTATTATTTCCTTCTACACTATCATATGTTCATCATTTATTATTTCAAACTTTTTTTTCTTTACTAATTGCCTTTTTAAAGTTTTTTTTTAAACTCGCATTTGCATTACCTATGTTTGAAACAACTTCAACAGCATGAGAAATGGTTTGGTGTATAACATATTGTTAATTTTTTTGTACAACTCTCTCATAAGATTGCTCTGTCTGTTGGTTATTGGCTGTTATTTGGGAACTTTTCTTAACTACGTTTTTGTGTAGTGTACAGCCGTTTTGTATGACTAGGTAGTATGTATGATAGTACTTTATCTTATTAGGGCTTGTTCAAGCAGGACCATCTGTATCTGCTCTGATAGTCAAGCAGCGCAAGGACTTTGGAATCGCCCAAAGATTCTTGGGTACAAGAGCGTACTTGTTGATGTTGCAAAGACCAAAAGGGTTAACTTGGTACGGGTACCGAGACACACAGAGTGGAAGGAAACGAACGGGCTGACTTGGCAACACAGGCCTCATTGGACCCGAACCTGTGATTGGAGTGCCCATTAGTACTGGTCGAGGTGGTCCCAAAGAACTTCTTCTGCGAAGGTTCCAGCAGTCCTGAGCCAGTTGTGGAGGTGTCTTACAACTTCTCCTGTCGGCGGATGGCCCACGGTGCCGTCTTTGTAATGAGGAGGAGGAATCCTCCTCACAGGTCCTCTGGAAGTGCTCGGCACTTGCCTATCAAAGGGGGGAAATCCTGGCTTCAGTTTTTATACAACCGTGATAAATGAGTGAGTGACCCTTAAAGACACTTATGGCTTTATGTGAAACCACAAGGTTACTAAAGGATTAGACGTTCAGAATGGCAGAAAGGGCTCAGACTTGGAGCTCCAACTGATTATTGCATATATGGGAGCCCGGAGCAGGCTGGGCCCCAGAAACGTCGAAGACTAGGTCCTTAAGGGAGTATTTTGTATGATAGGGGTGATACAATGGACTCGTCTTAGAAGGTCTAAGTATCTGAAGGGCTCATAAATGGGCCCCGATCTAGCATAAGCAAACTCTATCTAATAATATTCGCTTGGTGTTGTCTTACTTTTAGTCTTACTACAGATGAGTCTAATTAAAATAAATAAACAAATTCATCATAATAATATAATACTACCTGGTACGCATTGGCAGCCATCGCATTGGAAGTTGATATTTCCACAGTCTTCATTTCGTTGGCATTGACAAACTGAAAATAAGTCTTTATTAATAAAATTAAAATTCATAAATAAAAATACAAGAAATATATCCACTAAGAGATGAAAAACTCCTACAGAAAATCTGACAGTTTGTGCTTGAACCACCGGAAATCACAGACCACTGAAGAACAAGACAAGAAAGGATATATTGATAAAATTTGATAACAAAATAGCCTCACCTACTTTGTTCCATAGTTGAAAAAACTGGGAAATAGCGCAAAAAATTTTCCAGTCTCAGCAAAATTTTTAATCGCTAATGAACCAGACAATTAACATACGCTTTGTTAAAACTTTCAGCAATATGATTATATATGTACAAGTTGCCCAAGATTTTTCCGAGGTAAACAAAGTCCATTGACGGAAAAGAAGAAGTAGTTTGAGAACATTCAAGATGACATCGAAAATTCATGAAATGTCTAGTGTAATCATATTTTTTCTACTTTTTTTTAATTCCATAGAATTTCCAGGCAACAGTTATGAGCATATATGGCATTATAGACCTTGACAAAGGTGTGAGACAAGGCGACACCATCTCACCCAAGGTATTTACTTTGGCATTTGAAAATGTCTTCAAAAAACTCAATTGGGCGGAAAAGGGATTAAAAATAGATGGAGTATATCTTAACCATTTGCGCGTTTCGTAGACGACATAGTACTAATAGGCACGGATATCCATGAACTAAAATCAATGCTGCAAGGTTTAAATCCCAAATCGAATAAAATAGGATTAAAAATGAATCCCGACAAAACAAAGATATTTGATATTTGTAAACCTTTTCTTTATTGATGTTATCTATCGTGATGTTTTCTAGGCTGTTGCTTAATATCTTTGTTTTGTAATGTAATTAATAACTCCTTTACAATTTTTTTGATAGTTCCAACTCTGGTTAACTTTTTTTGTTCTACTTACCTTTGACGCACACTGGTTGATGTTCTTGTACTTTACAGTCGTGCGACTGGGTACAAGGGTTCGAAACGGCACATGGGTTTTGACACTTTCGGTTTATGCATGCCAGATTGATGTGACACTCATCGTGTGAGCGACATTGTATATCTAAACAGAAACCAAGACATGATTACAGTGAATAAAATTCCACAAATATCTTCTATCACCCATAATGTTGATAAGTTCCCGTTATATATTCGTTTTTATAACATATTTACTAATATTGTATCTACAATTAAAGTAAAGTTTTAAAAATATAATTAAAATATCGCAAAAAACAAATATTTAGATAAAATTATTCATGGGAAATAAAATACTCAATGAAATAAAATCTACGTATCTATTTGCTATATTAATTCTTCTAAAAGCGTTTTTTTTCGAGGAAGTCTTAATAGGGAGAGCAATTATTCTTTGTTTTCCCTACATTAAAGATTTCCTGTTTATCTAAACTTTTGCCTTCTCATTTTGTCATATTTTTTGAATTTCTTACATTGCTTTGGTGTCAATTAGACTAAGCTATACCAATCTGATTAGTTTTTTGGGAATACCCATAAGCATGATGGCGTTTATAGATTTTTAGGGCTTCGACATCGTTTTTTTCTATTTATAATGTCAAAGAATTAATTGAAATCAAGAAAACACAGTTTATGTCATAGTATAAAGACAGTTTTGTGTAAATAGTCATATTGTATTCATGGCTCTTTTAGAACACTTTCCTCAGCATATATATGTGATCACTAATAGATCGGTTTGGCCGAAATACGCACTGGCAGTCACCAACGATCTCTTCCGCAAAGAGCACCAGTTTGTTATACAAAAGGGAAGAAAACACTTTTTATGATATGTTATTCCGTTTACGTTATTCCTCTATAGTTTACATTACATGTTTACATGTTTACGTTATTCCTCTATAGTTAGAGCATTCTTGATTATTCTCTTTCTTGTGAATGGGGTGTATAAAGCTCATTTTCATTCTTCAGGGATTGTTTCGTCATTCCATACTTGAGTCATTAGAACATGTATTTGTTTCCATAGTGCTGGTTCCCCATTTTTTAATAATTCAGCTGTTATTGTATCAATACCAGGTACTTTATTAGTTTTTAAAGAACTTATTATACTCATAATTACATCTTTGGCAGGTTCATGAACTTGTATCTCAGCTGATAAGACTACAGCTGCATTTTCCACCTCTTCAGAATTCTCATGATTTAGTAGCTCATAGAACTATTCTTTCCACATTTCTAGAATGCTTTCATCATCAGTCAGGATATTTTCTTCTTTATCCTTACAAAAACTTTCCCTAGGTTTAAACTTGTTTGATAGTTTTCTCGCATTTCTATAGAATTTTCTGTAACGTTTTTTTAATAACTGATCTCTAACTCTTTTATTTTTAAATTTTCTTTCGTCCGCACACATTTGTTGCCTCTCTTCTTTTGATATTGTACTCTATATTTTTTACTTCTTGTTCCTAGTGGTAAATATTTTACTCTCACATCGACCATTTGTCTTATAATCAACCTACATTCAGCGCCAACCCACTCTGCTTTTTGATGCTTCTCCTGTACTCCTATTGTATCTGCCCTTCTATCAAGCCTCTTCAGTACCTTTCACCCTTCTGAAATTGACCATTTCGCTAGCTTGAATTTTAGAGTTCTATCTTTGCGCCATTTTCATCCATATAACAGAGTATTTCTGATCTATATAACAGGTCATTGTCATGAAGCTATCATTGTATGCTTTTTTACATTGTTCGTTAATATTCTTGGAATTGAAAATTTTGAATTTCGTTATGAATGGCTCTCTCTTTCTCGAAATTTGTGTAACTACTGAAGTATTTGTATACATACTTTTAATTGCTCTGATAACATACTTCTTTTTGGATAATACCAAATAGTTTGTCTCTTTAAAGGCTTTTATAAAATCTATCAATTCTCTTTTTGGATAATTTGTTTTAAAATCATTTTTATTAGCAGACTTCTCATCTCAAAAACTGCGTTGTTTTTCTCCCATAAAGCCTTTTGTAATACTTTTAATGTATAATGGAGCACATTTTATAGATTCCATGCAATATACTAATACTTTTATACTTTTAGGATTTATTGTGGTTGCATGCAAAAAATATTTGTTCCAAATAAGGCTCTAATGCTGATGAAGAAACTTTTTTTCAATCAGCAAAAATAAGAAACAGGCCTACAGGGCTTCTATCACCTCTTCGTCGGATAAAATCGTCGGTAAAATACACTCTTGCTTCACTGCATGTTGATTTTCACTAATTTCCATAATTCATGTTGTTCAATCACAAATTAAACCCTTAATTTGTAATCGCACATTATTCTTAACCTCTTAACCTTTTATAGTTTCACCGTGTATAACGAAAACATTGTGAAACATATCGAGTAATATTTTAATAATTAGAGTCCATTAAACCGGAAAATCAGCAAACTTTATAAATATATTTTCTAATTGAACTTCCTAAATGTTGCAATAACGGCCTAAATTAAATTGTATTATAAGCTCATAGTTCAAAGTTTGTTAGTATGATAGAAGCATTAACCTCTGTGCCGAGGTATACATTATTTGTGAAATTATAAATATGACTATAAATGTTGACAGTAGCTGCTCGGTTGGTATATGCTCTATTTCGTATATTTTATTGAGGAGGTTTAGAAGAGAATTTACCTTAAACGTTGAGTAGTTTGACTATTTCGTTAGGAATTTCATCTGGCCCGATTGATTTTCTATTCTTTGATAGTTTTATAGGTCTTTCCATTTAACAAAAGGTTATATTTGAACCAGTCGATATATTTTCCATTTGAATTTATGTTCTTTCGACATCAAACAGTTCCTCAATATATTCCCTCCACCTCTCCATTTTGTCTTTTTCATGGACTATAACATTTCCTTGTTTGTCAAGTGGACCACTTGCAGTTGACTATAAGATCCAGTTATTTCTTGCATCTTTTATACATATTTAACGTGTTATTCATTTCCTGTAGTTTTTCTATTTCAAGATAGTTGCTTCTGTACCACTTTTCTTTTGCATCCTGAATTTTTCTTCTGATTTTGTTATTGATTTTGTTATATTCTTTAGTGCTTTTGTTTTTCTGTTTTCGTCTGTTTTCCATTAGTCTCAAGGTTTTATCAGCTATCCATTGTTTTTTGCGTTTACCAATATACAATAATTTTTGGTTGTATCTTGCATTTTTTCCAATTTTTGAACTTCTTTTTCATATCTTGTATAATTTCTTGGCTATTATTTTGAATACAGTCAGTGGTTATTCGGTTAGTCGGTTGTTGGCGTTTTACTAGATCTATAGAGAAATATATTCTATATTTTTCTTATCACAAAATCCTAATCTTAAGTAAAAATATTGACTGTTTTAAATAAAATATATAAAAAATACAATCACGTTTTAAAGAACTATCGGGAATATTCGCAACAAATAAAAAGTGTTAGAAGATACTGTTATTGATTAACTATCGGCTGAATCCAAGAATATCTTAAAATCCCACCATTTAGGTTTTAATTACCTAAAATGTAGATTCGGGACATCCTAGCAGACAGCTGTGATACCAAATAGACTTAATGTTTCTAAAAATTATTTGAAAATTTCGAAAAAGATTCCACAAAGCAAAAATAACAGAAATTAATGCTGAATAGTTACAATTGTCGTGAAACAAAAAATCTTCAAACGCATCTTATAAAAACATGAAGTCATCAACAAGAAAACTTAAAAATTAAAAAACAAAATCTATAAGCGGTTCTAATTCTTCTACATCTAAATAAAAAATGCAAGCTTCCCATCACCAAAAGATAGTATATACATTTTTACAAGCAGTGACCTAGGGAAAAAGAGTAAGATGGAAGACTCCATGCATATGGCGTTAATCAGGGCGCGTCCATTTGTCTCGGTTCCTAAATGTTTCAAGATGTTTAAAATAACAAAATGAATATTTTGATAACATTTTATGAAATATTTTATTTGAAGTTGATTGTTTATAAACATTTTTTTGTGATATACTTTACATTATATATTTCTGATATTTCTTAGTATGAATGCTTTTATTTGTGACGTTTAATATTATAGTATTAAATTATTAACTGTATTTAAAATATTATATAGGTACTATACTTAAATTATATTACCTATCCACAAGAAGGAAGACAAACAAATATGTCGGAACTATAGAAGAATATCGTTAATCAATACAACATACAAAATTATATCCATAATACTGTCTAGAAGGCTAACACCATACGCAGAGGAAATATTAGGCGATTACCAAAGCGGATTCAGACCGGGAAGGTAGACCATAGACCAGATATTCGTCCTACGCCAGGTGTTGGAAAAAAACTGGGAATTCAACCGCGATGTACACCAAATCTTCGTGGACTTTAAAGAAGCTTACGATTCTGTTAGCAGAGAAGCATTGTGGGAGACCATGGAAGAAATGGGAGTACCTGGAAAGCCGGTACGATTAGCACAGTTGAGCACAAAGAACGCTTCCGCACGGATCAGAATTGGCAGCACCACGTCGGAGCAATTCCTCATTGACACCGGGCTTAGACAAGGAGATCCTCTCGCCTCCCTGCTATTTAATTTTGCACTGGAACATGCGGTAAGGAAAGTTCAACCACAACTGACAAACGGATTTGCCGCCCAAGGATCAAAAATACTATTGGCGTTTGCGGATGACGTGGACACAATTGCACAATCCACCAGAGATGCAAAAGAAGTTTTCACCCTATTCGAAAACGGAGCCAAGGAAGTTGGTCTGAAGGTCAACGAGGACAAGACCAAGTACATGGTGGTTACTAAGAACCCAAGACCAAGGGTTAGACAAAACGTAACAATCAATGAATACAACTTTAAAGTCGTCAAATAATTCAAGTACCTGGAAGCGATCATAACATCTGAAAATAAATATGAAAAGGACGTGGCAGCCAGGATCATTGCAGGAAACAGGGCATATTACTCATTAATAACCGTACTTAAATCAAAAATACTTTCAATACCAGCAAAAATAAGAGTGTACAAGACAATAATTCGTCCCACAATAACGTATGAAAGCGAGACATGAACTCTGAACCAGCGGGAAACGATAAAATTACTGGTACTGGAAAAGAAAGATACTGTGGACTATCTATGGGCCTCTATGGGAGAAGAAGACACAATGATGAATTCCAGTATATGGAGATGAAAACATAGTACGCTACATTAAAGCAAGCCGAATAAGATGGGCGGGCCACGTACTAAGATCAAGTGACGAAAGACTCCTAAACGCCACATTCTGGGAAAGATCCGATGGCAGAAGGTCAGTTGGTCGCCCAAGAAAGAGATGAAAGGACGCAGTAGCCAGTGATCTACGCAAAATGGGAATACAGCAATGGAAAATAGCTGCTCAGGACCTACAACAAATAAGGGAAATAGTAAACGCGACCAAGACTCACATAGAGTTGTAGAGCCAAATGATGATGATGATTTAAAATAGTGTTGAAAGGTATTGTGTATTATATTTAGTCCATTGAAATTTTACATTTTTTATGTCTTTTTAGAAAAATATAAGCTTAAGTTCAAGTATGTGGGGTCGTCACGGGGTTCTCGCTACGAGGTTTTCGCTTTGTATCTCGTAAACTACCAACCCTATAAGATATTTTATTCGACATTATTTATAGGAAATTAAATTGTCTATATCTTTATTTTCATTACTTTTAATCGTAAAATGAAGAATAAAAAAGTTATAAACAAAAATAGCTAACAATTTTGAAACAAATTTTCTTTTGGGCCTTATAACTTTTTTTCTGGTAATTTTATAATAAAATGAGATCAAAGCAATATCATATGTTTTTCATAGAATATTTTTCACTAAAAATTTGTTTAAATTCATTCATTTTCTTGGTTTTAGAGCGCTCCAAAGTTGGCAGAGTTCTTGAATACTCGCCATCTTGGAATAAGGAGTGCAAAGGGTTTTCGCGCTGTATCTCATAAACTAGCAGCCGTACAGAAAATTTTATTCGAGGTTATTTGTCCCAAATTAAATTGTCTACAAATTTATTCCCATTACTTTTTATGGTAAAATAAAAAATAAAAAAGGTATTAACAAAAATAACTGAACATTTTTGAACAAATTTTCTTTTTGGTCAGAGGTGGGTTTTAGAGTCGACCAGGCGGAATCTAATGCAGATGCAGTCATCATCCATTCTGTGCTTGCTGCATTCCAAGCCCATGATTCTGTTACTGTCGTAGCAGAGGAGACGGCATTAATAAGGGAGCAGTCCAATGTTGTGTGTCCAAAGTGTCCATTCTTTTTAAACCTTCAAAAGGGTGAAGTCGCATCATTTATACTGACCTTTAAGTTTTATATATGGCGACGTCATTGCAGATAATTTGCTGCTTCTCCATATTTTTTTAGTATACGACACAACATTAGTAGCTTATAAGATCGGCAAACTTAAATTCATCCAAATGTTACAAAAACATTCTGAGTTAGTTAGCGGAACAGCATTATTTCTAAGCGAGAAAGCCGAGCCATCTTTGCCCACTGTCATTGGCGAATGTTTTTTCGTCACCTTATATGTTGGAAATAAAGACACTGACCAAAATTACATTTAACTTATTATCGCTTCCGTCAACACAAGATGCAGCTTAAGTTTATCACCAGGAAACACTGTGATCCTAAAGATTGGGACTGGAAAAAGCATGAAAAAATTTGGATACCAATCAAAACTTTCAAAACTCCAGCAACTCGAACTTCTGAAATTAATTTTGTGCAGATGCGAAGGAAACTGTGCAAGTATCCGTGGTTGTCAAAAAGCAGGCCTCAAATGCTCTGCGTTGTTCCCCAATTGTTCTGGTGAAACCAGCAGTAACATCATGGAAATATCAACATAAATCGAGAAATTTGAAGAACTCGAAGATGGATTACCCACAATGACGCCAATTCTAACTTCCGTTCTTTCGCAAACCTTCACCTTCAATACTTAATTAGATCCTGAACCGCAGCCTGGATGAAAATCTCCAGCAATCTCAAAGAAAATGAAAAAACAATAGCTGGATGTTATCTCGCCTGGAAATTGTCAGTGAATTAGGCCTATTGGGAATACCACTTAAAAAAGCGCAACTCCAGACTCTACCTGATAGGTGGTCGGGAAAAAGGTCGATAATAAACTAATAATACCAGAGAAATGTTAACAAAGTAACAAATTACATGAAGACAAAAATAATAATAAAACATTAGGCATAGGGATGCTGTAAAACTCTAAAAATGCTAATAAATTAATTAAATTAAACACATTTGCAGTGAAAATTATTCGTTGAAAACCCTCTATAATATTGCTCTGATGCCTTTTTATTGTAAAATAACCAGAAAAATACTTAGAAAACCCAAAAAAAATTTGGTAAAAAATTTTTAGTTATTTTTGTTTATAACTTTTTTATTTTCCATTTTACGATTATTAAAAGTAATAGGAATAAAGTTGTAGATAATTTAATTTGATACAGCGCGAAAACTCTTTGCCCCCTTTTTTCCAAAATGGCGGCCGGGAGAAAAGAGTGGCCGACACCACAAACTTGAACTTTATCTTATACTAACCCCTCCCCCTTCCACACATCAAAAAAATCAAATTGCGTCCTCTTAAAAATGTAAGGCAAATGTAACCTTTCAATGGATTAATTAGAGTGGAGAAACATCGTCTCGGACTAAGCATCCTCATTGGGAGTCTTACGCTGCCATTTAGGGTATCTATTACTAACTTTAACAGCACACCAACTTGTTAAAAAAAAGTAATAAATAAAAAAATTGATCCATTGATGATGGAATTGTTAGTCAGAAAACGTTCTATTGTGATGTAGCACGAAAGGGTTTTTAATTACCGATGTAACTTTTATAAGGGATTTTTAAATAAAACTTTTACAATTTATGGTATACAACCAACTACAAGAATTTTATCTTCCTTGTGGATGTTAATTTTAGTTCTGAAATTCAGGTTTTAAAAATAAGTTCCTAACACTTCAGTTAAATACAATAGATTTTTTCTCATTGTTTTCCCTGAACGCTGTATCTAATTTACACTACTGACATTTCTATTACTCCGATGATCACAGTGGACACCTTTGCAGATGATACAGTTGTTATTACCTCAAATAAGGATTCAGACAACGCATCAAGGCAGTTCTAAACCAGTCTAAAGAAAATTCAAAAGTGGTTATCCAAATGGCATATGAAAGCAAACGACATACATCACATTCTCCCTTAGCAAAAAATGGGTCCAATAGTCCCATTGAACAACGACATTTTACCTCAAGTTGATGGCGTTAAATATTTAGGAATGCATCTGGACAGAAGACTGACGTATGGCGTAAATACATCTTCAATAAGCTTGCAGCTCCGCCCATAAAGAACAATACAAATACCCTTTTGAAAACAGTAGAGGACAAAGATCTATGATAGACTGTATTCTGTGAAATAAAGAGTTACTGCCCTCTCAAATCTTGGATGTAAGAGCACTATAATGAGCAGAAATAGGAAGCGATCATAAATTGGTATTGTGCAAAATCCGAATGAAAACACATATATGTGATAACAAAACACCAGAACACACCACAAAGATAAAAGTCGAAAGCTTACAGGATGACTCCACAAGATACCTATTTTAAAAAAGAGTAACCGAAAAAAGCATAAACACATATATCACAGAAAGCTATGGGGTCGAAGAAAGCTAGGCAAAAATTAAGTCCAATGTCTTAGCCTTGGCCAAGGAAGTTCTTGGCGAAAGAAATCGTTCCCAATGCGAAAAACTCCATGGTTTAGTACAGAAGTAAAGAAAATGTAAAGAAAAGAAAAAAGTTTACCTGAAAGACATGTCAACCAAAACACAAGAGGCATACCATAATTACAAGACAATTAGAAACGAAACACATTTACTTGTAAGAAAAATAAAAAATGATCACTGGGAACGCTTTTCGAAAGAAATGGAACATGACTTTTACGGTCTGCAAAAGGAAATATGGCGCTTCATAAGAGGTCAAACAATGGAGGCAAAGGAAGTAATAGAACCAAAACACATAGAAAAGGATACGTGGATTGACTAACTAAAAAAGCTCTATGTAGAGGAAGAACAAATGACGCTAGAACCGAAAACACCAGAAATTACTACAAATGAAAAACTTAATATAAATGTAAAGAACAGAAAAGCAGCAGGTAAAGATGATAGCCCAAGAAGTATTCAACAAGTAATGGAAATAAAATACATGGGAATTACACTGTTTAGCTATGGAGACCTGGACAAAGAAGTGAGAAATCAAGTACAAAAAGCAAATAGACTGACAGGATGCCTTAATAACACTATATGGCGAAACAGACACATTAACACTGAGACGAAGTCAAGAATTTATAAAGCCAGTGTAAGACCAATAATGACATGCCTCAGAAACAAGATCCGACACAGCCACAACACAAAGCCTAGTGGAAACGGCAGAGATGAGATTACTGAGAAGAATTATAGGAAATACGCTGAGAGATCAAAAGAGAAGTGAAGACATTAGAAGAAAATGTAACGTACAGTGTATAGTTGAATCGACACAAAAAAAATGGAATAACCACATAAGCACAATGGGGCAGACCCGTGTCGCCAAAGTAGCAAGAGATAAGTTACAAATCGGCAGAAGAAGTATCGGACGACCACGCAAAATATGAAGTGACAACCTTCCATAGAGGTATTAATCCGAAAATAAACAAGCAGAATTGCTTATAAAGAGGAAAAAGAAGAAGAAGATATTGGATTATAGGCAGGAACTCAAAGATATCTGTAGAAAACAAACTACTAATCTACAAAGCCATTTTAAAACCAATCTGGACCTACGAAATCTAGCTCTGGAAGAAGATTCCAAAACAAGACACTCAGCATGATACTGGATGCCCCTACTGTGTACCGAATTTAATCATCGAAAGATAGGCAGCAGCCCCATCAATGAAAGTGGTAAGTGAATACAGTGTAATATACCGTGAGAGAGTCTCACCGCAAATGTGCTAGGCAAACGATAACTAAAATTAAGCAAAAAACCTCTTAGCTTATAGTGCAGATAGTATAAATGTTAGCTGATCATAATACTAAAGAGAAAATCAACAATCACACCAGAGAGAAAAAACAAAACACCAGAGAGGAAACACTTCAAAAAACAACAACAACGCACAATGAAGATAGTTCGTAGCTCATAACACTCGTGGACAATCGCAACGTACAGCATGGACCCAGTTAATTTTAAGTAAATAATTTATTTTATTAATATGCACTAATTCTGATTTTATGTTTCAGACATCCTAAAAAAAAATCCAAAAAACAACTTCGGCCACCAAAAAAATTAAAAACTACTAACAAAAACCGGCGCAAGCCACAAAAAAATATTAACAAAAACTATTAAAAACCCGGGCATGTAGGGCCCAACCCCTTGAGCACCAACTCGCCGAATTGAGCCTAGCTCAGAGCGGAGACTTGAGGCCAAAGTGTGCAATTTTAGTTAGCGGATAAGCCACATTAAGATAACAGGAACATAGCTACAATGCGCTGTCCTGAGTTTTGAATTCGGTTAGGAAACCATGTTGAGGTTATATTACCCGAGACCTTCACATGAAGAGCATTTGGCTGATAGTTGTGCCCCTATCGCGCGTCAGAGTGCTATAGGGGAGAAAGGGATGGTCTGGAGCATTGGAGCGCGGTGGAGTGACTTCTGTTTTTACTCGAGTTAATACACCTCGCTCCAATGAATTGTTACACCCGAACATAATTCTTAGGGGCGAACATTTCTCACAGGCTGGGTTTAATTAAATTGCTTGCTTGCTTTGATCAAATATTGTATCACAACCAAGCAAACATGTTAGTCAAGCTAATTCTGTAACACAGTAGTACAAGTCAATTGTCCAGAACAAACGCTTATTGTCCGCATGGACAGATTACTGAATTGCTGATTACTAAGAGAAAAAAAAACACTCAATTGTGGTTTAATCTCATATAAAATAATATTCAAATGTGTCTCCTTTTAAAAATCAACAAACATGAAAAAAAAGTGTGGTTTTTTGATTTTGTTGACCATTTTATACAAAAACTTATTTTTATGAAGTGTACCTTTGTACATAGCTAAGCTAAAATGTTTATTTTTTGTTTGTTGTCATCCCTAAAACCGTAGTATAATGTATTAGTTTTTTTACATCGTAGAAGTTTAGGAAATAAATAATGTAAAGTAATATCTTTCACAAACCCCGTTTGGTGCTACCAAAACCATGCAATCTTGACGATCTTTAGCACCCCCAAAAGTAGTTTACCTTGTTACATCGTACTGCCATCTGTATTTACGAAAATGGTACAGTAATATTGGGGATTAGAGCTAGTGAAGTCGTGGTTAATATAAAATTTAAAAAGTAAACGTTTTAAAGTAGTTGTAGTATTAAAAGTTGTAGAAAGTTTTGTAGTATGGTTTGAATTGCAGTAAAAAGGTAAACGGCTGTAGCAAAAAGAGAAAGTTTTGGATAATTTATTACGCATATACTCAATACCCGCAAGCTGTTCATTTTGTCGTAGCACTAGAAGAAATTTGCACCCATAATAATTGTTTACCTTTAACGCATCCGTATTTAGGATCAGTTTTAAAACCAGGCGGGCAGTATTGGCATTTCGGTTTGTGATCTTCTACGAAGCATGGCGTGCTTTCTGGACAATTGGCGGTTTTGCATGGATCTTCGCATCTAAACGCTCTGCAAGCTTGATCTTGCGGGCAACCGTTGTCTCTTAAACATATCGACAAAGAAGGAGTACAATCTTTCAAACAAATACAAACTGGTTTATGGTTAACCACGTCACAGCTTTTGTCAGCGGGACAGGCTGATCGACCGTGAGCTGTGCAAGGATTCTGGCAAAGTCCCTGTATACAGGATTTATTCGTAGGGCAGTGGCTGTCTTGGTAACATTCAGTGTTGTCAGGAGCACAAGATATCTCTCCTTGATCATTGACCAGAAAACCTTTCTTACAGACACATGTTGGTCTATGATGGTGTACTTCACATTTCTTATTTCCTCTACATTTAAACGATTTGTTCTCGCAGGGATCTACACATTCTCCAGTCGATATTTCACAAGCCAAATTATCAGAGCAATCTTCGTTCGATAAACAATGTATCTTGTTAGGTCTTCCATGTATCGTCAAACATTTCTCATCGGGATAACACGCCGTGCCTGCCATACCAACGTAGCATTCTGGACAGGAACATCTAGGTCTATGTAGAATCGTCTCGCACAGGGCGTTCAGTCCGCAGGCTCCTCTCAGCGTGCACGGGTTAACGCATTGGAAGTTGATGCAAGCTTTGTTGTTCGGGCATTCTAAGTCACTATTACACTCAGCAGCTACGGAAACACCAGGGTGGGCAAGAAAAGAAAGCATTTTATAAGAAAACAATACCGTAGAAAGAATGCACAATCAATACGCATGCGGGCTTGATAAAGACAGTCAGAAGGATGGAGAGAAATGAAAGAGGCCATCTCAACATGACCGATCAAAGCGGCAGTATTTACAAGCATCAATAGCTTTGTAGCTTTAGCTTTTTAGGGTGAATATAGAAAATAAATGCTAATATACAAATATCAATGTGAGAATGCTCCTTTCATCCTACAGAATTCAGATCTAGATTTTAATTTTTAATCGAAATTACAAGTGTTTTTTCAAAACGCCTACGTTGATTGGCAATCTATTACTTGAACTTAAACGGTTTTAATCCTATACAAAGAGTTTAAAATTTTATAGTGCTTTAGATATTAGTTTTAGATACACTATTCTACTACTTTCCTACTAATTCCATTCTTCTACTATTTCCATTATGGTACAAGATATCCTTTTGGTATGGTACACGATATGGTACAAGATATACATTTTCTTTTTTGGATATCTTGTTCCACAATGGAATTATCGACCGATGACGTACTAATAACTAATCCTGTATATTGCTTCTTTGTCCCCTTATATCAATTATGTCTTCCCCATAAGTATAAGAGTTCCCCAAATGACGGATAGAAAAAAAGTTTACAGATTTACGTCAAGTAAACCAATGGACAGATGGCATATAATGGCATGTAAAGCAATGGAAACTACCTCAATATTAATCTCCAGGAAAAAGATCTGGAAATTATGCGTATCGTGAAAACCAGAAAGATGACATACTTAGGGCATGTGATGCGTAATGAGAAGTATTAACTAATTCAACTAATTTTACAAGGTAAGATAGAAGGCAAAAGATCTCAAGGGAGCAGAAGGACATCGTGGTTGAAGAACATCAACAGTGGGCAGGAATGACTACCATACATCTATTTAGAGCAGCTGTCAACAAAGTTGTATGGACCAACGTGATTGCCAACATCCACAAAGGATAGGCATCAAAAGAAGAAGAACTAAAAATCTTCATCTCACTTCTTTACAAAGGAATGCCATTTATCTAATATAGGTATGGAATGCAGAAATGACCAAGAGGGACAGGCTTAAGTAAATCAGACTTATTTTAATGAACCTGTCAGAAAGCGTAAATCAGACTTATTTTAATGAACCTGTCAGAAAGCGTTAAGATAAATGAGCAGATTGATAGATCTCAGATATGCAAACATGTTGGGGACAATGAACATTGAGTACAATGGAAAGATGCATCAAGAGTTTTGACAGAAACATAAATTAAAAAGAGGAAAATAAAAAAGGCAGTCCTCATCTTACCAAAAGAAGCAAATTGTATAGTAAAATCAATACAAAATAGCAAGATCTTGTTACCGATGCTTAAAGAAGAATACACCAATACTAAGGGGGTACCAACAGGTAAATTAAATTGTCAAGATTTCATTTATCACCTATTGAAAATAACAACATATTAGAGGTTAGGTATATAAATTATTTACTTCAGGAATTTTTGAAAATGATTTCCAGATTGGAAATCGAAATGCTAAAAAAAATTGATTTTTACTACAATATATTGTGATTTATTTCCATATATATCAATTTAAGCTTATTTAAAATAAATAACAAAAAAGAAAAAATTACCTACTATGCGCGGGCCATCTCTGATGTTATGTTTTCTTATATATTTTTATTGAAGCATGGTCTCTTATCTAACCAATATTATGTAAGAAAGATGGCAAACTTTTGTCATACAGACATTTAGAAGAATATTAAAAATTACGTTGACTGTCAGTGATATTCATGTACTTACTATAAATTTATACTTTTTAAATATTGTGTACTACGTTCAAATAATTTAGTAACAAATGCCAACATTGTAGACAGGCCAAATAATTATACATACCTTCACTAGTTTCTACTGTGAAGTACCTCTCTCTATTTCTGAATTCTGCAGTATACTCCCTCAAGATACCTGGTGCAGTCAAGAAGTACAATTATCAATTTTATAATTATATAGGAGCTGAACGTAGGCAACCCAAAAAGCGCAAAGGTACATTTCGGGGTGAAAACTGCACCAAGTTCTGAGCCGAAGTATAGTTCCCAATCTGACATATCATCATACCCGCTGCGCGGTGGCTTTGCGCTGCTGGTGCTTATATTCAAGTGTAATGTTTATTAAACCAACTGCACTCAGTTGCGTGGAATGTGTCTGATAGTAAAAATATCGGGTGATGGGAAGCATTATTGATTAGGATAATGTGACAGGCAGATTGGTACCGTAAAAAGTGTACATTCCACATGACGGAACAACTAGTACATTATTTACAAAGAAAGAGTATCTTCAATCAGTAAGGTTGTAGCACTTGGAAAATATTGGATATGTTTTAAATATGTCGTTGCTGTTAAAGTTTTAATAAGTTTAGACCATCAAGTACTATCTTTGGACTTTGAAAATCAAGTTATTGGGAAATATGACAATTTTTTATATCATTTATATTTTTGACAATTATATTATGAGCTAAATTTTAAGTTTTATAAGAATATGTACATATTTTTAACATAAGTCAACTATTATATATTTATATTTAGGAAAACTTGTAAAAAAGACAAATGACCAATGACAAATGACAGGTGACGATTTGACAGAAATTAATTCACAAGGTAAATGCAAGGAATTAAGGAATTTTACATTAAAACCAGTGAAGAAAGTAGTCCTGATGTGACTGAGTGGAATGATGTGAATAGTTGGAGATGGGTTATCGAGAATTTCAAATCACGTTCTACTATAAATTTTGTAGATCAAGATAATCTCTTGATGACCTGCTTGATTAAAACTTTATTTTTAACGACAAGATTACGTCAGGATTATTGAACATTTCTGACGAGTAGGTTTATGTGATTGCAAATTGTAGATCGAGTGAAACTTTTGTACAAAAAAGAATATTGAATCTAGAAATTATTGCGGTATGTGCCACTTCCTTTAACTAAGAACCACGACCAAAAATACTGTATTAAATAACAAACAGCATCTGCGTGCACGAATTTTTGTACAAAAACATTGGGTGTGTATTATTTGTAACATTTTTTGTAAAGTAACCAAACGTTTACAAATGCTGGGGACTGATTGCAATAAAATTCACAACCTAAATATTTTTTAATACAAACAATTATTCTACTACTGTCTCCAGACCGTAAAAGATTGGCTACTTTTTGAAAAACATTCTAAATTACGCAACTGTATATTTTTCGACAACAGAAAGCCTTGTACTGTATACAAATACAAAAAATTACATATAAAGTCTAATAAATTTAAAAGTAGGTCGACTTTTGTGCGGTACCCAGACTCACCCTTGTCGCATCCTTTATCAGGAGTACCTGAATAACCTGGTAAACAATGGCAAACAAAGAAAGCATGTTCTCTTATGCATTCAGAGTTTTTACCGCATCCTTCTGTCCTACAATCTGGAGTTGTTTTTTCAATAGAACCTAAAAATTAAAAACACAAATAAGAGGTACTATTCTCATATAGAGCAATCACTCAATGTTGTAGTAAACTTTAAATTCAAAAGTTTAACAGTTTTGAGGCGAAATACGAAAAACATAAGCAACAAAAATATGTACAAAATAAAAAACAAAGATGGAAAAATTACTACTCATAGAACCAAAATCATTGAGGTAGTTGGATCGTTTTATTGCGAAATGTATGAGAGCACCGACGAAAGGCAAGATCAGCCCCTGCCCAAATCACAAACCAGGGATCAGGATTATTGCCAGAAATAACTCCATACGAAATCAAAACGGCACTTTTAGAAATGAAAAATAACAAATTCCCTGGCGATGACGGAGTAGTGGTCAAAGCGATCAAACTAGGCGAAAATAAAATTATCCAGGTTTTGGCCAAGCTTTACACCGAATGCATCTACCAAGGAAAAACTCCTTCTCAATGGAAGAATGCAGTCATTATTTTTTTACACCAGCAAGGAGACATAACAGATCTAAAAAACTATCGTCCTATCAGTTTGCTTTCACACAAATATAAACTTTTCACAAAAATTATCAAAAAAAGACTGGACGCTAAATTAGACTTCTATCAGCCTAGAGAACAAGCTGGATTTAAATCGGGATACAGCACTAACGACCACTTATTAGTGGTAAAGAACCTGATAGAGATGTTTGCAGAATACAACAAATCATTGGCACTGATATTTGTCGACTACGAGATAGCATTCGGTACCATAAGCCATCAGAAAATGTTAAAAGCATTGACAGAATGCCGAATAGACCATCGCTACATTAACATTATCAAATATATCTATCAAAATGCCGCAGCTAGCTTAAGACTATCTGATCAAAAAACAAATAAATTCTGTATATAGCAAGGAGTATGGTAAGGAGACACCCTTCCTCCAAAGCTATTCACGACGCTTTTAGAACATACTTGTAAGAAGGCACATCTGAACGAGCATGGTATCAGCATAAATGGAGAGAATCTTTCATTTGAAATTTGCCGATGACATCATCCTTATAGCCGATAGTATGGATGAAGCAATAAGACAGAGACAGATGGAAAGAGCTGATGGAGACCTATGACCAGCAGTGGAAGCATACAGTTTGATGATATTGATGACTGAGGTGACAACATTCCCATAGATTGGCTAATTTCCACCTTTTTGGCACTACCTAAGAAGCAAAATATTTTTTTTTAGCAAATACTGCACAATCAGTACATAGAATATAGTATATATACAGTGTGGTTTCAGAAATAGAAAGGCTATAGGTGAGGCTTTGTTAAGTATGTAGGTGTTGGTACAGGGATATCGGAATCCGTTCTTGGGTTACAGGTTGGGTATTACGAGAAGGCCTTTGATACTGTCCAACAGAGACAACTTATATAAATACTAAAAAACATAATCTGGATAATCATAGCTAAAGTTAAGCTCAAACTTAAAGCGCCCATCAAACAAAGAGAGACAAAGAGGATAGAACTAAGAAATAAGGACGGTCTTCTCCAAGAAGTGCAAAAAAGTGTGTCCTTTATTGGTATATGCAAAGAAATTGAGAGCATCGATCAAAAAAATCAGCCAAGAGATCTATTTAGAAAAATATGATACATAACAAGAGACTTTAAAGCCAAAACTTGAACCGTTGAAGACCACACAGGAGTCCTAAGAACCAACAGAGAAGATATAGCAGACATGGAGATTATATTGCCGGGATCTATATACAGATGATAAACGCCAGGAACTTGTTTACCAAACTCCTGAAGAAATGGAAGAAGGACCTAACATATTCGAAAATGAAATAGGACTGGCGATCAATAAACTCCAGGATCAATAAAACAAAGCACCAGGTTCAGATATGATAACAGCAGAAGTACTCAAATACTAAAAGAAGTAGACGTACCACAACACTCTTAACCGATTTCCATCCAGAACAAAATGTCAGACAAGGATGTATACTATCTCCACAATTATTTAATATATACGGGCAGTTAAAAATTATTCAATTTTAAATGAGTTAAAAGTCAGCAAACCCAGCAAAGTCCATCTCCAACAATTAAAATACACTGCATTGAAACTGTAATAATCTAATACAAGAGAAATAAATAACAGGAAAGCTCCTTTTGAGTTGAATACTTGAAAATATTAAGTGAAGATTGGGGATGCTCAAAGAATCACAATGTAGATTCTAAATAGGGGATACATTTCATGTATAAGTTTTTAAAAACTGTTCTTATACTTACATTCGATGGTAGGATCCCCTGCAGGTTTATCTTGAGGACAGTAACATTGAGCTTTATCATTTACGACTTTGCAATGGGCACCCACCCCGCATAATTTGTTCTTGCACAGAGAAATCAACTCTCCCTCACACACGCATCCCTTGTACGGATCTCCTATACAGCCAGTGGCACAAACGCATTCAAATCCACCGTCTTCCTTTTCTTTGCACCTGGTATTAGGTCCGCAAGTGTTCTTTAAGCATTCTTCTGTTCGTCCCTGTTTGCATTCTATTTGGGCGTTACCGAGGTAACCTGGTGGACATGTACATAAAGGTTGACGGTCGACTACGCGACACTGGGCATTAATACCGCAAGCTTTTTGTTCCAGGCAAGGGTTTCTGCAAGCTCCGTCGTCTCCACATTTCTTGTTCGATTCACAGTCAGAGTCTTTACGACATTCGAATGGTACACATGCTCTGTTAGCATCACCTTTGTAGCCATCGGGGCATAGACAGACCTTTCTGTGATCAGCTGAAGTGCACAAAGCGTTCTTTCCACAAGCATTTGCCTTACAAGGATTCTCGCACTTTCTGTTGCTGCAAATTTCAGCGTTTGGACAATCATTATTCGATCTACAACCGGGCAAACATGCTCCTCTTGTACAGATCTGTCCTTGAGCGCAGGATACTTGCGCTGAACACTTACTGCGACATTTCTTGTTAACGCAGTTCTCTCCGCATGCGCAATCGTCATTCGTCGAGCACTGTTTCGTACAATAACCGCCCACTTCGTCACAGTCGCAGTTGGGATTGCATTTGATGGCCGGTTGTGTGCAAGCTTTTAGAGGATTGCCGAGGAAGTTAACTGGGCAGCTGCACTGAGCTACGTGGTTGTTGACTAAGCATTGAGCGCAGACTCCACATGTTGTAGTTTTTTCACATGGATCTGAAAAAAAAAACAAAACTCTTAATATAATTCGTGGTAACACGTAATAAGCTGTCATAAGATAATGATATGAGTTTATGTTATGATCATTAGCTAATGTTTGTTGAAAAGTGTTTATTGTAAAAATAATGAAGTGTTTATTTCAAATTTTTTATTTTACTTACTTTGACATTTATTATTGATGCAAGCTTTATCTAGTGGGCAATCGCTGTCACTACGACAACCTATTTCGCAAATACGATTCTCGCAGATGTGGTTTGCATTACAAGTGGCGTCAGAGTTGCACACTGTTTTGCAGACTCCTCTAATACATTTTTCATCAGCCAGACAGTTACGATCCCTAAAAAAAAGATATCCTATTTTCAAAAATATTATCCAAATACTAATTGAAATATAAAGAAAAGAGTTATAATTATTTATCAACTTAGAATTACGTTCAGGGAAACTTAAAAGAACCAGACGTACCTGCAGAACTTAACGTTCTGTAAAAATTATACAAATGGTGTAAAGGAAGAGATACGAAAAAGTTATTACACTAATATGAAAACAAGGAAAAAATGTAGTGAATATTCAAAGATGAGAAACAAGGTTTATCCTGGCCAAAAATAGTACAAAAGTTGAACTGAAACATAAAAGATAAAAAAACACGTAAGAAAAAAGTTTGAGAATACAAGAGACCGGAAGGTCTCTGTATAAAATACTGATACTAAGAAAATATTTCACAAAACGACGGAAAAAATACTTTGCCACTTTACTAAATGAAGAATTTGCCAGAAAACCATTTGAGTTAACGAAGACAGTAACAGCATTGGTCATCAAAATATCAAATGGGAAAGTTATTTAAACATATCAAAAATAAAGAAAGAAAAAGCGCTTGGACTAGATAATATCCAGGAACAGAACAGGAACAAGTTGGATAACAGATTTGTTTAATAGAATTATGTAAGTAGGACAGGTTGCGTATGAATGGAGAAGCACAAAACAAGGTAGATATACAACAAAACAAATATCAAGGAAATATGCAACAACGCACAAACTACAGGACCATAAAACTACTTGGTCACACCATGAAAATATAGAAGGGAGTAATTGATCGATGGATGTGCGAAGAAACCGAAATATCCGAAATAAATACTCTTTACAATCTCTTTAGAGCAGTTGGTTCGAAAGTTAGAGTAGCTATGATGATTGCCAACCTCTGTTATCTGTAACGAGTCACTTAAAGAAGAATTAAATAAGCAACCAAAACATTAACTAGTATACTTACACTTTACACGTAGCCTGACATATTCCACCATGGCAAGTACTGCCTTTAGAGCAATCTTTGTTTTCATTACAGAACTCTACTGGATGTTTACAACCTTCAACTGGATTTCCCGTAAGTGGAAGGGGGCAAGTACAAATCTTCTTATGATCTACTATTGCACACTCTGCGTTGATTCCACAGGCCGTCGGTGCTGTGCACAAATCTACGCATTTGCCGTTGATGCACGCTTGATCAGAAGGACATTTACTATCGCTTCTACATCCTATGATGCAAACCAAACCATCGCAGACTTGGTCGCTGTTACAGTCATCGTCTTTTCTGCAGATTGGTTTACAGACTTTAGAAGGTGTTTCACATCTTTCGTTGCTCAAGCAGTTATTATCTGAAGAACAGATTAGTCTACAAGATCGTTCAATACAGGCATTACCGTTTGGACATTCCCTGTTTTCTCTGCAGACTTGAGGTGGAGCTCTCACACAGCCAACTGTAGCTGACGGATTAGGCACTAGGCCCTTTCCGCAAGAACACGTAGCTCTATGATTTGAGACTGCACAAATTGCGTTGGCTCCACAAGGATTTTCTTTGCAGGGATCAATACATTTGTTATTTCTGCAGGATTCGCTGCTGGTGCAATCGTCGTCGTTGTGGCAGCCGTAGAAGCACATATTGTTGACGCAGATGTGACCCAAGAAACAGTCGTTATCTACACGGCAAGTCAGTTGGCAGTTTCCTTTGAGACATTTTTCGTTGAAGGCACAATCGTTGTCTGCTTTGCATTGCGGTGTGCACATGTTTTCTTTGCAGATGGTAGTGTTAGAACAATCGCTATTGGTCGAACATGATACAGGAACTAAAAAAAAAACATACTTATTAACTTTGAATTGGGTTTAAAGAAGAAAAAATTAAATTTATAAACTATTGCAACAGTTTATAATCATATAATTAGTATAAAGTTTTATTGTTTGAAGAACGGGAGTTAGAATTGGCATCATTGTGGGTAATTCATCTTCGAATTTTTCGATTTATTTTGATATTTCCATGATGTTACTACAGGTTTCACCAGAACAATTAAAGCACAGTCAGAGCATCTAAGGTCAGCTTTTCGGCAACTACACATACTTCCACGGTATACCTTTCATCTGCAGAAAATTAATTTCAGAAGTTCTTCAGGGGATGCTGGAGTTTTGAAAGTTTTGATCGTTATCCAAATTTTTCCATGCTTTTTCTAGCTCCAATCTTCAGAATCGTAGTGTTTCCTGGTTAAGATTCTGGAAACGAAGTCTCTTTGGTCACTTTCTTTATTTCGAGGATGTTGTCAGAGAATAATCTTTGTTTCCACCATATAAAGAGACGAAAAAACAGTGAGCAAAGATGGCTCGGCTTTCTCACTGAGAAATAATGCTGTTCCGCAAGCTAACTCAGGATATTTCTTTAAAATTTTGATGAATTTAAGTTTGTCGATCTTGTAAATGTCGATCTTGTATAATTGATGTGACTTACAGCCTTTTGTAGGTTTAAAACAATTGGACCCTTTGGATACACAATAATGTCACTGTCCTCTGCTACGAAAGTCACAGAATCATATGAATAGAATGCAGCAAGCGCTATGATGATTGTATCTACACGGATTCAGTCTGGTCGACACTAAAACTCATTTCTGAAAGTTTAATTACTAAAACCCATTTTTGATCAGTTTTGAGAAAGTCTCTAAGTTTGTATCATTCCAATGGACTAGAAGTACAACAAGAATGCATCTTCTTCTTCAAGTGCCCTGTCCTTTGCGAACGTTGGCTATTAACATGGCAATTCTGATCTTGTTTGCGGCGCTTCTGAATAGTTCGACCGATGTGAGCCCGAACCACTTCCTCAGATTTTGGAGCCACGAGTGTCTTCTCCTGCCTGGCCCTCGCTTACTGTCTATTTTTCCCTGGACAATCAATTGCAGTAGACGGTACTTATCGTGTCTCAATATGTGGCCTAGATATTCAAGCTTTCTTTGTTTAATTGTATTCACGATTTCTTTCTCCTTTCCGATTCTTTGGATTACCTCTATGTTGGTGACATGTTCGGTCCAGGATATACGAAGAATACGTCGGTACACCCACATTTCGAATGCTTCTAGTTTTCTCGTGAGCGTCTCCGTCAGCGTCCAGGCCTCCACACCATACAGTAAGATCGGAAAAATGTAGCATTTAACTAGACGTAGTTTTAGGGGAAGAGACAAATCCCTGCTTATGAGGAGCTTTTTCATATTGCTAAATGCTGCTCTAGCTCGTTCTATTCTCGCCTTAATTTCTGTGGCCTGTTCCCATTTTGCATTTACGTTGGTGCCAAGGTACACATAAGATTCTACATGGTCAATTAGTATGTTACTTATCCGTAACTGTAGAGCAGGCTGTTGCTTCCTGCTTATCAGCATCCACTTTGTCCAACCAGTTGAGGCTCAGGCCGTATTCCTCACTAACTGAATAAACTTTTTCCATTACCTGTTGTAATTCGTCTATGGTACTGGCAAGGATCACCGTGTCGTCGGCATATCTTATATTGTTCGTTAACTCGCCGTTTATTTTTATGCCCTCATTTGCATTTTCCATACAATTGTTAAATATTTCTTCGGAATAAATATTGAATAGGAGTGGGGATAATATATACCCCTGACGGACACCTCTTTTGATCTGCACACTTTTAGTGAGTTCGTTGCCAATTTTTACTCTTGCTGTTTGACCCCAGTATAGGTTTGCCACAATTCGAATGTCATTGTCGTCAATACCTGTCTTTCGCAGAATATCTATCAATTGTTCATGATTGACATTGTCAAATGCTTTTCTAAAATCCACAAAGCACAAATACACGTCCTTATCAACGTCTCTACACCGCTGTATAAGCACCTGGAGAGCGAAAATTGCTTCTCTAGTTGCAAGTGCTTTCCGAAAGCCAAACTGCGATCTATCAATATTTGACTCACATTTATCATATATTCTTCTATGAATGATCTTAGTGAACGCTTTAGTGACATGATTGATCAAGCTTATAAGCCGGTAGTCATCACAGATCTGGGCATTTGGTTTCTTCGGGATTGTAATAAATGTTGACTGCAGCCAGTTCTCCGGGATTTTACCGCTATTATATATGTTGTTAAAAAGTTCAACTAGATTATCAAGGATTTGTTTGTCTGATTTACATTGGATCTTTAATATTTCGCAGGGTACATTGTCCGGACCTGCTGACTTATTGTTTTTTAGTGCTGCAATGACATCTTCTATCTCCGATGCATATTGTTCACTTTCTCTTTAATAGATACTTCGAACAAATTTTTAAAATGCCACAAAAGATGTGAACTAGGGAATTCTAGTGAACAAAGAAGGACTTAACATTAATTACATCAAATATGCAACATCTCAGTACCAATGTAAACAATGGATGGAACCATTCCGTAGAGATAAAATAACAGACACTTAAGACTAGATTATCATTTATTAAGACCAACTCAATTTCTAACAATTAAGACCTCGGACTCACACTTAATTTCAGTTTTGCTATTATATTATATTATATAAGAAGTGGAAACTTGAACTCTGTCAAAAGGATCCATAAAGAAGCTGGAGACGAATATTATACGACGAAGTATCTCATTGGTCGATAGAGTGATGAATTATTCTTCGCATAATAGGAAAATAATTGTAATAATTAAAAAATCCATAAATGCCTGTTCATGACGAAAGATATACAAGCATTTATGCCTATAGAGAAAAGTAGAAAGAAAAAAAGGAAAATAAAATGAGATTCGCAACAAAACTAAAATAAGAATCAGATATTCAGAAAATAACAAGAACAAGTTAGATTATTTGTTTACAAATAAAAGGCAGATACCGAGCACAGTTCTTTACTAAATCTTGCCCAAGTACTTTCCATTTCAGAGTATGTTTCAATCCGTAAAAAAATTGTAAACTATCCAGCACAAGAATGTCATAAACATTCACAAAAATATTGATAATTCTATGTGAATATTTATGACATTATTGGATGGATTGGATAGCACACTATTTTTTAAAGAAACGTTTCTGAAGATGCTCTCAGAGCGAAAGTACTTTGAACATGACATAAAGAACTGTGGTGAATATCTGCCTTATTAGCGAAACTCACATATTCGAGCATTTAACCATATATTATTTAGATTGTCTATAAATAAAGGAGTGCGGCGTGAGTTTGAACAGCAATGTCCACTTCCGTAATACCTGTAATTTTTATGCCAGTGTGCCAAATGCAAATAGTAAATTATATTTGCGACTAGGCAACCAGTGATACTTCTACTATATACTGATTCTAAAAATGATAAGAGGTTACGTCAATTGAAGGAAATTGCAAGAAAACTGTTTTTGGAAAATCACATGTGAGTAGGTACCAGTATTTAATCATTTTTAAATAATAATGCACCGAACTCACTAAGGAACCCGAAAATCATGATTTAATGTTCTTTAATTCCTAAAATGTAAATGGAGTAAATTACTTAAAGATGTAAATTGGAGCTGGAAGATCAGATAACACAACAAGTGATGGAGTTTAAATATCTAGGCATCACATTATCTAGCTACGGAAACCTCGAAACTGAAGTATAAGATCAAGTGAATAGAGCAAACAGAGCCGCAGGCTGCCTAAATGAAACAATATGGAGAAATACAAATATCGGGCAAGAAATAAAAGGCAGAATTTACAAAACAGTCACCAGACCAATAATGGCATACGCGGCAGAAATAACACCTGATACAGAGGCCAAAAAGGATGTTACAAACAGCAGAGATGAAAACACTTAGAAAAATTGATGGTAAGACACTATGGAACAGAACTAGAAGTACAGATATACGACGTAGATGCGAGGTGGAGAACATCAAGAAATAGAAGAGTAATGGTAAGTGGAAGAAAAAGGGTAAGAAATAGAAGAGTAGAATGGAACGATCATATAAGCCGAATGACAACAAATAGAGTAGTAAAGACGGCAAGAGACGGTTCCCAATAGAAAGACACTCTGGACTGTCACAACTCTCCCACATGGGTGACTGTAGACTGTCCAGATCCCACAATCTATTTGCAGACAATTCCTTGCAATGCATATTTTTGAGAAATTACTTTCTGTTATACAAATAACAATGCATTATTTGATAAAGAATGACAGATAATTCGCCTCTGGAGACACGAGGGAGGCTCTACTGCTGTGGCGGTTTTGGGGGTTAAACCCCCAAGAGTAGCTCAAGATTCTTATGATCTAGAATTTATGATAAAGCGTCTATACAGAGAATATGTAAAATGGGGATTATAAGTCAGCATGAAGAAAACAGACTATTTAGTTGTCAATTCAGATGCAAGGTTTGAAGTGTTGATCGACGAGGACGTGAAAATCAAACAAGTGGAAAAATTTAAATATTTAAGTGCACTCATTGCTAAGAACGGCTTGGGAGAAACCGAAATTAAACACCGAATTAATCAGGGACGTAAAATTGTAGGACCTCTGAACTCCTTATGTGGGATCGCAACATTTCCAAAAGGAACAAAAAAAGAATAGGGCAAACCATGGTTGAATCAGTTCTTTGTTATGGCTCTGAAGTATGGGAAATTAATGCAAAAACCTGAACAGAAAATTGTTGGTAGTTGAAAAGGATTCTTTGAGAAGAAGTGCTAGAACATCAAGGCAGGAAAGGAAGACCAACGAATCTATAAGAAATAACATTAATGCTACAGAAACGGTCATTGACAGAATAGAAAGAAGAGGTTCAAAATGGTTTGGACCCCTATTCAGAATGCTTGACGAACGTTGGCCCCAAAAACTTCACAAATAGAAGCCACCTGGAAGAAGAAAAAGAGGTGAACTCGATGCTCACGGGATCAAGGAATTAGAAGAGCGATAGAATCGAGAGGTTTGAAGGAGGAGCATGCTTTGAACCGGCAGGATCAGCGGAAAAGAACGGGAATACGGGGCAATAGTCGTCTCCAAAATGTATTGTATTTACAAGTTGGATTAATTTCAAACGTCAATAAACTTATTTTAACCTTCAATTGTGGCTTATTCCCATTAAAAAAAATCGCTTCAGAACAATAGATAAGATCTAGATAAGAGAAGGGAGTGTTCCAAAAATGTCGTCAGTATTACAGGGGTGAGAGGGTGGTTTTAGTTGGTAGGCAGGATAATAGATACCTGAATCTTTGGCACTGCCATCTTTAGCACTTTAAATTAAACTAAAACCCAAATTTTAGGGACTCAAAATGGAGGTAGCATAAAAAAATTTCAAAACCCCCCCTCAGACAAATTCTGGGTACGCCACTGCTTTAATGGACGTATTGGAAAATAAAAATCAACTTTCTGCAATTACGTGAAAAAAGCTCAAAAAAAGAGAACCAAAAAGAAGAAATTTAAGACTAACTTCAGAAAATATCAAGGATTCAACGAGAAAATAAAAAAATTACTAGAAGAGTACTTGAAAACGTGCTTAAAAATATTTTACGGTTTAACTCGACAATATAAGAGAAAAATAGAGTACGAGTATGATATGATAAACTCTTTGAAATTTTCAAAAACCCACATCCATGCCTGTCCATTCCTAAGGAATTGGACAGACAAAAATAGCAAGAATTACGAGCTTCCAATTGACAACAGTTATAGGGTTTCAATATACCTAAATTATAAAAATGTTTCTACGCTACGCTTTCAAACCTTCAAATACAAAAATCTTCCAAACATATCAGTCCAAAATGCTGAAGATGATGGCAGATGCTCCTTAGTATTTATCCAAACAAATTCTCCATGAAGATCTGAGAATACCGTTCATAAAAGATACTATACACCAAAATGCAGCTAAATACAGAAATAGAAATAGAAATTAGGATAAGTTACTAATCAATGCTCTTGTCAATGCTCCAGCAAGAATTAGAAGACCGAAGAGAGATTGACAGAAGATCAGGTTAGATGCATCAAGGTGAATTGAAACATGCTGGCAACAACCATAAGCTATCATTATCAACCAATTTATTTAATACTCAGAATGTAACGAGTAGATGGTAAATAAACAGTTTAATAAAACAAACACGATTGAGGAAAGCATAAAAAATATTTGCATTTAAATATTTTCTTAACGTAATTACTTTAACAAACATTATATTGTTTTTATTTTATTTTAATATGACATTAACCCTCTAAATTGACAAATATTTCTAGTTTCCTATTAAAAATAAAATGATTCCAAAATAAGTAACTGCCAATATGATTCGTTCAAATCAAAACAGTTACAAATCAACAACACCAACACTCAAAACTTGCTATTAGTCGAATAAATTTGGGACAGGTTTTTCCCTCGCCTTATCAGAAAAACTAGTTTTAAGTTCTTATATTTTTATTGGTGAATCAATAATTTTGGGTACGGCTGTATATTACTGGTCATACCACTAACTAATAGCGGCTGAATGTATTGTTTTTTGAAGGTGTGTGAGTAAACCTGAAATATTATTTGATAAAAGAGTAAACCAATAAAAAGCGAACGTACCTTGAAGGTGTCTTATTTGATTTTTTTCCTTATGAAAGATATGGACTACAGACAAAATATATTAAATAAAAATATGCACGAGTAGATAAATACACGGTTACTGACCTATGACCTATCCCCTAAATCGCATCCCTTAAAATCGCAACCCTCGGTCGTAAATGCCAAACGTAGGATAACGTGTGAGGGGTCGTTGAAAAGGGGATGAAAAATGGGGTTGAACGCAGTATGTGCCGTACGCATCGGAGCATGCCAAAGGACATTATATTGTATCTTCGTTTCTATTGTGCCGATCATGATGTACGAGGGCTCGTTGCAAAGGGGAGGGGACAACGAATACGTTAAGAGAAAAAACAAAGATGGCGGCATTGCCAAATGAGCGCTATAACGTATCTTTGTTGCTATTGGTCTGATTTTGATATATGGGGTGTCAAATAAAAGCGGTGGCGACAAAGAAGCCAACTATCAATTCTTCTTCTGTCATCGTTCAATGTAAACCATCAATTCTTCTTCTTTTCCGTGTAGTGCCTAACAGAAGTCTACTGATAGGCATGGGCCTGCTATGCTACGTTCACCGTTAGACATGTAACAGCGACAATATTGATGATTTTAAAAAGGCAAGAGGTAAACATGTAAAGCACATGACAATGTCCATTCTGAACATCCATAAAAATATGGCAGTTTAAAAGTTTTTTTTTAAATAAGCAAGCGTTAAAATAAACTCAGAAACACCTTCAGCAAATAGCTCATTAGTACAATTGTCCGGTGTTCTGAGCACTCTTTAGCATTTTGAATGTACCAAAATGTATCTACCAAAATGTTCCTCTCTTTTGTTAATTTCAGTGCATATTTTACTTCTTGCCGTAAAGGTTTTTAATCTGTTTCTTTAATTAGCTCATTTGTTATTTGTTATCATCATCTCTGAACAGTTCTTTGACAGATTTCGACAACCTATGTATTTAGTTCGGCCAAGTGACTATTTACCGACCCACTATCGGCGAGCATAGTCTTCATGCTGTCAGCAACCAAAATGGTTTACGCCTGATTGAACTCGCAGCATCATTGGGAATGGTGGTAGTAAGTACATGTTTTCCTCACAAAAATATCCACAAAGCCACATGGCAATCACCAGACGGTGAAACAAAAAACCAAATTGACCATGAACTAATTGATAGTCGACATTTCTCGGACGTACTAGATGTAAGAGCATGTAGAGGTGCTAATATAGACTCTGACCACTACCTTGTAAGAACAAAAGTTAGGGCTCGTATATCAAACGCTAAGAAGGGCCAGAGCACAAAATCTACGAAATATAATACTGATGTGCTAAAATCTGAAGACGCTAGCGATAACTACAGGAACGTTTTAAATGAAGAGCTGACAAGAATTGACGAAAATTTAAGTATAGAAGAACACTGGACCAAATGCAATGAAGCTATCCATATAGCGGCTAAAGGCTTTTTAAAATCCAACCAGGCTAAAATAAACGAAGATTGGTTTGACGAAGAATGTAGATTAATTAACTAACAGAAAAATGTAGGATATAAGAGACTTCGGCAGCGCAGAACGAGATCAAACCTGGAAGACTATGAAAATCTTAGACGAGAAGAAAAAAGGACGTTTAGAAGGAAAAAGAAAGAGCCATACGAAAACGCTCTAAACGAGATTGTTAACCACCACAATAGAAAAGACTCGCAAAAATTCTACCAGAAGATAAACAGCTGCAGAAAATAATTCAAACCCAGAATAACAGCATGTTAAGACACAGATACTAAACAGGTGAACGAATTATTTTGAAGAACTGCTTAGCGACAGTCGTGAAAAAGACCAAATAGAAATTACTTTGTCTGAAATGGATGAAAACGCTCAAGAGCCGCCCCCCACCGAAGAAGAAATTAGAGAAGCCATTTCAAAACTGAAAAATAACAAAGCCCTGGTTTGGACAATCTTCCTGCTGAACTCTTTAAAAATGGTAATGACACCCTTTTTAAACACATGCATAAATTGGTAACCAAAATCTGAGGCAACCGAAGGAAACACCCGCGGACTGGAAATTAGGTGTAATGCACCCTCTTCACAAAAAGGGAGATATGATGGTGTGTGATAATTATAGAGGCATCGCCCTACTTAACGTGGCATATAAAGTATTGTCCAACGTATTGTACAGAAGATTGTTCCCCTATGCTGAACAAATAGTTGGGAACTACCAGTGCGGTTTCCGACCCAATAAATCAACAACGGATCAAATCTTCACAGTCAGGCAGATTCTTGAGAAAACGCTTGAGTTCGGAGTCGACACCCACCACATATTCGTGGATTTCAAAGCCGCATACGACTCAGTCAACAGAGAAAAACTTTTACAGGCTATGGTGGAATTTCAAATGCCGCTTCATCTTGTTCAACTAAAGGAACTTACAGTCGCAGGTGAAGAGAGTGTAGTCAGAATCCAAAACGACTCTTCAAGACCCTTCCATTGTAAAAATGGACTGAGACAGGGAGATGGACTGTCGTGTCTCTTATTCAACCTTGCACTTGAAAAGGTAATTCGAGAGTGCCATATTAATATGAATGGCACCATCTGCATTAATAAATCTGTACAAGTGGTCGGATATGCAGATGACATAGACATTATTGCTAGGTCCACAGAATCTCTGATCGAAGCATTTCGATCACTAAGGGCGTCTGCACTGAGAATGGGATTAAAAATAAACGCACAGATCTACGCCTGATCTACTAGATCAGGCAACCAGATACCTAGACTATTAATTGATGATCTGGAACTGGAAGGTGTGGACACCTTCGTCTACCTAGGCTCGCTACAGACCAAAGACAACAATGTCAGCGAAGAAATTAAAAGAAGAATAGTGCTTGCCAATAAGTGCACTACCCAAAACTACTCAGAAAAATTAAAGTTACCATATATAAAACACTAATAAGGCCAGTGTTAACATACGGGTCAGAAACGTGGTCACTTACACAGAACGATCAATAATTGCTTAAACGTTTCGAGAGAAAAATTCTAAGAAAAATATATGGAGGAGTCCAAGAACAGGTTTTGTGGCGTAGGTGCTACAACTTTGAGTTATATAGAAGTTTTGGGGAACCTGACGTTGTAAAATGTATTAAATTAGCAAACCTTCTATGGATAGGACATGTAATTAGGCGAGATGAAGATGCAACGATCAGAAAAATTTTCGACCGAAGAGGACCAGTGGGAAGATGTGCCCGAGGAAGACCAAAACTTAGGTATCAAGGTAACATAGAGGATGATCTAAAATCCATCGGAGTTAAAGCATGGAGAAAAGTTGGCAGAGACAGGGGCGAATGGAAGATTGTTCTGAAGAAGGCTTTGGCTCATAACGAGCTGTAATGCCACTGATGATGATGATGTATTTAGCTGATGTTTTGTCTCTGTGAGAATTTTACCATTTAAGTCTTTTATTATATGTATGTGCTTTTATTTTCTCATTGTCATTTCCTTCATTTTTCGATGAACATTAGCTGTCATATTTTCGTATTCCTCAATTTCCCGACACTACTCACTTAACAGCGACATTTCTTTTCTAATATTACAATTTAAAAGCTTATAGTATTCACTACTGTTTTTATATGGACTTCAGACATAGACATGTATTACCATAATATAACAAAAACAAGAAGTTATCGGAGTGAAACGTGAATACCAGATCGAAGAAGTTGTATCACGCGAGAGAGGAAAGCTTGTCAATTAAGTGAGGACTGTTTATTGTTTATGCTAGATATAGGAATTTTACTACCACCAATTTTTATCTTTCCTAAACCAAAAAAAATCACCAAATAATTCAAACAGATGTGCAAAAAGTATACGTAATCGCTATAATTAATATAAATTTACTTACGTCTCACGCATTCTACGTCTTCTTTGCCTGTGAATCCTGGTGGACAGCTACACGTCTTAACATGATTATCAATTAGGCAAACGGCATTAATACCACAAGCTCTATTCAAGGAACACGGATTTAAACATTGGCCCTTTAAACATTGTTCGTTAAGTTGGCATTCTTCATTTGTCTCGCATGGTGGACTGCATATCTCTTCGTAGCAATATGTATTCGATGGACAGTCAGAGGTGGTCTTACAGCTAACCAATCTCGGTTTGCACCCTACACTTTTATCGGTAGCATTTCCTTGGTAGCCGTTCCTGCAAGTACAATAACCGGCATGGTCAACAGCTATACATTCGGCATTTGATCCGCACAATGTGTTTTCGCAGACGTCTTTGCATTTGTGGATACCATTAGTAGTATCACATTTGGCTTTCACCGGACAATCTGAATTTCTGTTGCATTCCACTGGAGGATTACAGCCACCGTTGTATGCATCGCCGACGGTACCCAGAGGGCACTGGCATCTAAAAGATCCCCGAGAGTTATGGCATACTGCATTTGGTCCGCACGGTTTATCTTTGCAGAAATCTATCATGTGGCAACCTTTGATAGGATCTCCGGTATAACCAGGCTGGCAGTAACAAACTTGTTTGTGACTTTCTGCTGAACAAAGCGCATTCTTGCCGCAAGGATTATGAACCAAACAAGCAATCTTGCACATGTACTGGTCACACAGTTTGTCATTTGAGCAGTGCTCGCTGGTTTCGCATTCTACTTCTTGGCAACCTATTTTGTCATCGCTGGGGTTTCCTTTATAGCCACGTTTGCAGTGACAGGAAGGCTTGTGGTTTTTAGAGAAGCACTCGGCATTTCTTCCACATAGTACTCCCTCGCAAGCATCTGTACATTCGTTTTGGCCTAAATTATTTGCCAGACATTTTTCTGTTAACTCACAATCGGTGTTTATCCTGCATCTCTGTTCTTGAATGCATATATTGTTTTGGCAAAATTGATATTCTGGACATGTAGAGTTAGATTTGCAGGTAGGCTGACATATACCTTGGATACACAGTTGATCCTCGATACATTCCCTAGCAGTAGTGCAAATCGAAGTGCATATTCCATTATAACATTTTAGTCCAGAAGGACACTGCGACTCTTGTGCACAATATTGTATAGCCACACATCCAATACGTGGATCTCCCGTAGTTCCTGGTTGGCAAGCACATACACCTTGATGATCATCAGCAGTACATGAGGCTTTTTCTCCACACACGTTTGGCAATTCACAAGGATTTTGACACTTAGAATCAATACAGGTTTTATCTTTAGAACAATCGTTTTTGTCCAAACATTCTATAGGGATACAGTTGTTGTTGGTATCTTCCTTAGTACGAGGTGGACATTTGCATGAAGCTACGTGTCCGATAGGTATACACTCAGCATTAAGTCCACAGATACCAGGTGACTCACAAGGATTTTTGCATTTATTTTCAATACAAGCTGCCAAAGATGGACAGTCCGCATCTGAAGAGCATTCTCCTGGTTTGCGACAACCCGTAGTTAAAGGATCTCCCACTAATCCTTCAGCGCATATGCACGTAAAGCCTCCATCTGTATTTATGCAAGTAGCAGTAGCGTGGCAAGGATTGGAATCTTTACATTCATTTATATCTTCGCATTTTTCTTTATTAAACGCATATCCAGTTAAACATGTACATAGAGCTTTGTGATTGCTACTTGAACAAGTACCTTTTCCACAATTGACAACGTCGCAAGTACTAATACATTTGTTAGAATGCTCATCGCAAAAGTGGTCTGATTGACAGTCATCATCTCTAATACATTCTACTTTAAAGCATCCCAGGTTGGAATCGTAAGGATCTCCTAGGTGTTTCGGTGGACATGTGCAAGATAATTTATGCTTAGAAACGTTACAAATAGCACTATTTCCGCAGCGATTGGTATCACATGGGTCGATACATTTGCCTCTTTTACAGATCAATTTGTCAGCACATTGAGCATCACGTCTACATTGTACTGGTTCTGAACATCCGGGCTCTGTCAAAGGATTTCCTACTTTACCCTCTGGGCATGCGCAGCTGAAAGATCCTGGTGTATTTTTACAAATAGCAGTCGAGTGACAAGGGTGACTTTTGCATTCGTCTATGTCAGTGCATCCTTCAGGTGAGTCTATAAAACCTTCAGTGCATCTACATTGTCCCTGTATGCAAACTTGGGAGGTTCTACAATCTTTATCTAAAGCACAGCCTGGCAGACATACTCCATTTTTACATACTTCTCCTTGCAAACAGTTTCCATCGCTGTAGCAAACCTTAACGCATATATTTCCATAACATCTTTCGCCTACTGCACACAAGTTATTGTTTGAACATGAAAGAGCGCATTGATTTTGGGAGCAAATATGATTATTAGGGCATTCTAGATCATTTTGGCACAATGATGGTATTCTGATACATCCTTGTTGAGGTGTAGGATTTCCTTCAAACCCGTCTGGACATTTACACAGTGTTTTATGATCTTTACAAGAACAAATAGCGTTTGGTCCACATGTATCGACTTTTTCGCAGGGATCTTGACATTTGTTGTTGATACAAGCATGATCAGACAGGCAGTTTTTGTTACTTCGACAACCAATAATGCAAGTATTATTTACACAAGCCTGATCTTTGTAGCATTGACTGTGATCCGTACAACTTACGACACAAACATTATGGTAGCATGTCTCTCCTACTAAACAGTCTTTGTTGTTCTTGCAAATTGATCTACACTGATTGTTAATACATACTTCATCTCCACAATCTCGGTCGTTGTTACAAGTTGTTGATATGCGAAGGCAACCATCTTCAGCTGGAACGTATTTAGCTAAACATGTGCAAACAGCTTTATGGTTTTCTACTGAGCATATGCTATTAGGACCGCATTTAATATCTTCACAAGGGTTTACACATTTCCCATTTTTACATACAGAAGTAGGAGGACAATCGGCATTACCTACTGAACACACTCCTTCTTTCTTACAGCCTGATAAATAAGGTTCTCCGGTAGTACCAGGCGGACATGTACAAGTATGACTTCCAGATGCTGCAGGCCTGCAGATAGCTGTACTGTGACAAGGATTAGGTTTGCACACGTTGACAGCTACACATTCTATATCAGCAGTAGGGTTCGGGTTGGTGCCAGGAGGACATTGGCAAGTAGCTTTGTGATTTTCCGCAATACAGACAGCATTAGTCCCACAAGCTTCATCATCACACACATAGTGACATTTGTGTGTCATACGATTACATAACTGTGTTGTATGGCAATCTGCATTATATACGCAGGGTACCTGACTACATCCTTTTACCAGATCGTTTGGATCTCCCGCATATGAGCCAGAAGGACACTGACATTGTGGTACATGGTTGTTGACAACGCATATTGCATTAGGTCCACAAGTTATTTGATCGCAAGCTGGAATACACATGAGAATATTGTGTTCCGAATGTTTCCTGCAGGTTTCTTGTTCTGGACATTGAGCATCCGATGAGCATTTGTTTTGTAGTACTGGTATACAACCTTCTCTATCATTAGGATTTCCAGTATATCCAGCTAAACATTGACATTGACCTTTGTGAGACTCTGCCACGCAAGCAGAGTTTTGTCCACACGTGAAATGTGTACAACTATGTGTACATTTTAGAATACCTATAGCATCGGGTTGACAAGCTTCTACAGATTCACAATCATTGTCAGTTTTACAATCAGGTATTGACGGTTTTTCGCAAACAGAGTTAACAGGATTCCATATATATTCATCACGACATGCGCAAGTTGGATGACCGCCAACGTCCAATTGACACATTTCGTTTGGACCACAAGCTACAGTTTCACAAGGACTAATACATTTTTGAATACCGCTAGCGTCTACTGCGCAGATTGTACCGAAGCTACAGTCTTCATCAGTTTCGCAAATCCTTTGATTTACTCTTTCTTCCAACTGACAACCAAATTCAAGATCACCGGGATTTCCGTTGTACCCAGGGGCGCAGATGCACGAAGATCTATGATTTTGTGCAAGACATAATGCGTTTGGACCGCACTGGACTTTACTACATGCATCCACGCATTTTCTAACTCCTTTGCTCGACTGGAAACATATTTGGGTATCGTGACAATCTAAGTTGCTACTACATTGACCTTCGGGATAACAGCCTTTGACAAGATCTCGAGGATTGCCGATGTAACCAACTGAACAAACACATTTACCACTTTGGCAGGACGCTTTGGGACCACATCTGACGTTTTTGCATAGATTTTGACATTGTCCTCTTTCACATGTATATTCGTTTGGACATAATAGTTTGTCACTGCACTGGCAATCTTGAGGATCTCTACAAATACCGCCTTGGACTTGTGAGCACATGATAAATGGGTTGCCTGCATAACCTTCTTTACATCTACAATCAAAGCTTCCTGGTGTGTTAATACAAACTGCGCTATTGCCACATACTTTACTGTTACATTCATCTATGTCCTCGCAAGAAATGTAAGGATTGCCGGTGAAGCCTCTACTGCAGAAACATTCTATGTTGTTTAATGTTTCTTTACACTGTGCGTTTATTCCGCAGGAGTTTGAATTGCAGGATTTTTTCTCGATTCTTTCGCACACTTCGTAAGGGTTGCCAACTGTACCTGTGTTACAGACACATTGATTGGTAAGGCCGTATTCGCAATGCGCGTTTTTGCCACAAGATGGTTTACAATATGGTTTTTCAATAGCTAAAAAAAAGTACAAAAATTAATCATTCCGCAGCTACACTAATACGAAGTATATGCTAGTAAAATATTAAATATTAGGTTAAAGACTTACTTGGCATGCATAAAAAGTTGGGATTTCCATCAAACATATGATCGCATACACACTGATTTGTAGAGTTATCGCAATGGGCACCAACACCACATTCAATACCTTGACACCTTTGTCTACATCTACCGTTGATACAAATGTTCGGTTCTTCGCAGGGATTGTTCTTTGAACAAACATCTGTGGTACATTGACCACCTGGAAATGGATTACCTAAGAGTCCTTCAAGACATTTACATGTTGGGCCTGTAGAAGTGACGATACATTGAGCTCCTGAGGCACAAATGAAACCTTCACATGCTGAAAAGAAGAAACTAATAAAAAACTGTGTCTATAAAATACATGCAGATTTTAACAATAATAATTAGGGTTAATTTACCTGACACACATTGGCCTCTGCTGTTTTTCTCGTATCCAACTTTGCATCTACATTTCCCTTTATGATTCTCTGCTGAACAAATTGCATGGTTACCACAAAGTACTGTCGCGCAAGGACTAATACAGGTCCCTTCTTGGCAACTCAAAATACTGGCACAGTCTGCATCATTCTGACACTCGGATTTAACTGTACCAGGTTCTTCAAGAATGCAACCTCCTTTATAAGCATCTCCTGTCATTCCTTTAGGACATACACATTTATAGCCACCATGCTGATTTAAACAATGGGCCCCATAAGCACAAGGATCGTCTTTGCATTCGTCTATATCTGTGCATCCCTGAGCCGGATCACCTCTGAAACCAGCTTCGCACATACATTTTGGTGGATCGGATGGAGTACATTTGGCATTTATACCACAAACAAAACGTTCACATGGACTTTTACATTTATTTCCGTCTTTTTGATCGTTGAAGAATGGTGGGAAGCAGATACATTCGCCAGGTTGAATGCATTTTTCATTAGTAGGACACTCTTTATCGCTTATACACTTTTTCTGAGCAGGAGAACATTGTTCTTTGTACGCATCTCCAGAGTAACCTTGTGGGCAGTGACATTCATAAGCGCCCAAAGTGTTAATACATTGCGCGCCGTATCCACAAACATGTTGTTGTTCTGCACATTCGTTTATATCTACACAGGAGCCATCTGGCAAAGTTTTGAAGCCTTTTGGACAAGCACAGTAGCTAACTCCTCCTGTTATTGTCACACATTCAGCTCCACTGGGACAGGACCCATCGGGACCACAACTGTCTAAAACGCAATTGCCTTCATGTAGTTTGTATGGTGGCTGGCAACGGCAATCAGGGCTGTTACATTCCAAACACTCCAAGAAAGGATTGCCGTTGAATCCTGGAGGACAGTGGCAGTCGTAACTTCCAGGTAAGTTTTTACACATAGCGTTAATGCCACAGACTGCTTTCTCTTTCAGTTCCAAACATTCGTTGATATCTCTACATTTATTACTGGATGTATCTCTAGTGTATCCTTGAACGCAGATACAAACATTTTCATTTAAGTACTCATCCAATACACATTGTTCTCCAGCCGGACATGGATTAATATCTGAGCATTCTGTAGGTTTTGTGGATTTTAGACAGCCCGAGGTGAAAGGATCTCCTGAAGTTCCTCCAGGACATTGGCAGGAGAACGCACCAGGCTCGTTTTTACAGATAGCTCCAAGGCCACAAGGATTTCCGGCACATTCGTCTATATCCACACAGCCAAAGCTGGTACCAGTAAATCCAGAACTGCAAATGCATTTCGCTTCTTGGTTTATTAACATGCATTCTTCGTTAGATCCGCAGATTGTGGTCTCACAGGGATCTGGAATAGATAAATATATAAGATATTTGAAGAAAATATCACAAAATGAAAAAATGTTGTATTCAACTATTAAGAGTGTAATATAATATATTGCACTCTTAATAGCTGAATACAATATTATGATTACAATAGAATACAATAAATTCTGACAACAACTGGAATTGACGAACAAGACTTGCGAATTATCTCAGAGCTATATTGGCACCAAACGGCAACAATTGAAATAGAGCACACTTGGCTTAAACACCTGACGAGATGGTTTGACCGCTCATCCGCAGAAATCTTACGTGCAGCAGTTTCCAAAACTACAATTGCCATTTGGATTGCCAACCTTCGAAAGGAGTCGGCGCAATAAGAAGAAGAATTACAATACAGTTGAATACAATAATATTATATGAACATAGCTTAATGTAAATACTGTCTTAGTTGGCGCTGTCATCAAAAATACGTTTGACGGTTATGTAGTAAAAGCATATGTAGTTTTGTAATCTGAAACGATGAAATCTATGTTTAGAAGCCACGATTTACTACCTTTTTGTACGAAGTAGAGGTTTGGATGCTTTTTGATGGCTCTTTTAAAAAGCTTGAAGCCTTTGAGATGTAGTATTATAAGCGCATCTTAAGAGTTTCATGGGTGGATCGGTTGACTAATGTTGAGGCTATACGTAGAATTGGGAATTTTCAAGTGCCACATTGTGGCAATTAAAAATGATGAGAAAACTCTATAACCTTAACGATGCTAAAAGAACACTTTTCACTGAATTTTGCAAAAGATTAGCTCATAATTGTCTAAGATAAGACAAACCTCAGAAAAATTCACAGACTAGGTAAAGAAGTAAAAAAATTGTAGCCAAGGAAAACAGAGTATAGAAAATCGTAACATCAATGCAATAAAAGTGTTTTAAAAATAAAGAAAATAAGCCTAAAATACCTTATTTAAGGAAATAATAGGTACTTACGTCTGCAGTCGTTGCCGATATTGGGTTCTTGGCATAAACATTGCTTTTTCTGATCACAAATAGCATTTCCAGGACAATCAATATCTGTATTACAAGTAACGATTTCATTACATTTTGTTTTGGGATCAGGATCTGGAATAGTGCCAATTGGGCAGTCACATACATAAGAACCAGGTAAGTTTGTGCATACAGCACCCAATCCACAAGCTGCTGCATTCTGACATTCATCAATATCGTTGCATTGGTTGTTAGGATTTCCGGAAAAGCCTGGTTTGCACTGGCAAGCGAATGTTCCCGGGAGATTAGTACAGATTGCGTTAGCTCCACAACGTCCACTTGGACCATTCACAGCGTCACATTCGTCGATATCTAGAACAAATTTCACATACATGTTTATAGTGATTCTATTCTATCACGGAACATTTTTTTAAAAATTGCTAAATTATTTCTGAATATACTGACCTACACATCCTAGTGAAATGTCCTGCACGTTAAAAGTATATCCATCATCACATATACAATAGGCTTCATTACCGTCTGGTTTGCAGAAAGAGTGATCTCCGCAGGAAACGTCATCACAGGGAGCTTTACATTGAATTTTCGGGGGTGCCCCTACGTAGTCTTTTTCACAACCGCAGCTAAAGCTTCCTACTGTGTTTGTACATACAGAGAACGGTCCACATGGATTGTCTTTACATTCATCGATGTCCAGACATACAGAGCCTTTGGCGATAAAACCTTTTTGACAGAAGCATTGGTTTTCTATACATTCGGCGTTATTTGTACAGTCAAAGTTTGATTTGCATAAAATATTAACGTCAATCTGAAAAAATATAAAATTGTTAATATCAGAAATTAATCTGGAAAAATCTTATACAGGCTTTTTAAGGTTTTTGAAGGTATATGAGAGATAGCTGATGACAAATCCTTAAAGGTGTACTGCTGATTTTGTTTTGTTTATTTTTGAGCAATTATAAAAAGTAAAAAAATCATTTTTTGCCTATAAAACGTTTTTTATACATTTTAGAGAAAAATGGTTTAAAACAAAAGTTGTAGATCTAAAAAAGTCCCAGTTAGAGAGAATATTTCAAAAAACTCTTTTTTTGCAGTAATTGTAAATGTTTTTGACTTTGTTTTTTGTATAATAACATGTAATATAACTAATTGATATTATGGTATTTAATGAGTTATCGGAGTATACTATTTCTCAGCTAGATCGATCAAATACATAGTTGTTTATCCCATAGAGCGATTATTTAAACTAGTTGTCTTTCTGTTTTATTTTTTTGCTCAGTCGAGTACTAGAAACTGATTCACTATGAATTCCTTTGCCGACTAATTCATCAATCTGTCTGCTTTGCAATAATAATTTTTGATATTTTTTATATTACGCGATTGTAAGTAAAGATGGCAAAAATGATTTTTCTATGACCAATAGGAGCCAAGATAGTACTTTTGGCAATAGGAATATGGCAATTTTTGGAAGAGCTGAAAATTTAACAGATTTTAACAAAAATCTAAATTTTACTATCCTTTTTACCGATGACATATGGCAAGAAGTAAAGAGGTATAACCCGCTACAGTAATGATACTCGTAAAATATCGCCTGTCCGAGAATCTTTTAAATTCGTGTTGCTAAGCGCTATTCTCACTAGCCTTATAAGCTTTTCTGGTATTTCTAATATTTTCATGGCCTCATATAGCATCGATCGATTTATGGATATCAGGATATCATTGGTGACTTCACCAAACATGGCCAAGACAAAGTAGATGTATATGTGGGTAAATATGATCTTCGAAATCGAAACAAACGTGGTGACCGTTTAATACAATTCTACCAGATCAAAGAATTTGATTGCAAATTTTTCCAGCTCGCTTGAACAATGGAAATATGATTTTAAGAAAAAAATACTCTCTCGATTCCTATATACTCCTCAAGATTTTTTAAAGATTGTCTGTTTTCATCATATTTTCTGTGAGCCTTCTTACAAACACGTGACACAAAAAATATCAAAGTTATTATAAAAGTTTATAAGGTAAAAAGTAAGCCATTCTTCAAACGGGTTTTTGAATAACAATTTTGATAAAATGTTGAAATTTTTTATTATCTTAAAACTAGAACCTTAAAGAAACGATTGCAATCTGCTGAATACGTCTGCCTAATAAATTGAATAACTTACAAACTATTTGGTTGATCTATAAGCTAAGATTTAGCACACTTCAATAATTCATAAATTGTCATACAACTGTTTGTTTACCATTGCCACTGCTTATATCACAACACTCACTACTTTCTATTTCCTTCTCACTCATCATTCACTGAATCGTTAGTCGTTACAGCACGAACGCTTGAACTACTGTCTGAATGCTTTGACGCTAGAAAATCGCGGCTGGTTGATGATGTAATATGTCCATTGTATAAAAGGAAATTTTATTATATGTAATAACTAACGACTGACTTCGAACCAAATAAAATTCAGAATAATATTGTGTTTATTGTACAGAATGTATACTATTGAACATACTTGCAAAAAAATAGAAGTGTTTTATTTATTTATACAGACGTCCATATTTCGGAAAAGTATGGAATATACCTAACATAAACAAATATAAATATCGTACCATAATGTATACAACCAATTGCTAACATAAATATGACATTCGATATCTATATTGTCAGTCAGCATTATTCAGATTTAGTCCATTGAAAAGTTACATGAGGGTTGTATTTTTAAGATGAAGCAATTTTATTTTTTTTTATGCGTTGAGGGGATAAAAATAAGCTTATTTTTTCCTGCGATCTTGGGAAAGGGGTGCAAAGGGTCTGTAGTAACTCTACAGCAAATTTATTAGACATTATTTGTAACAAACTATATTGAGTACAACTTTATTTATATTAGTTTTAGTCGTAAAATCGAAAATAAAAAGGTTATAAATAAAAATAACTGAAAAATTTTCTTTTAGGCCTTATAAATTTTCTGATTAATTTACAATAAATGACATCAGAGCAATATTATAGTGGGGTTTTCAAAGAATAATTTTCACTAAAAATTTGTTTAATTTTATTAATTTCTTCGGATTTTACAGCGCTCCAAAGTTGACCGGCTACTTGAATACTCGTCATCGAGTACTGATGGCCATTAAAGAGTATGGACAAGGCCAGAAAAATGCTATGTCCAATGTTGTTTAAGATGGGTACACAGTACACATATGCGAGCCGAACTGTTCGCGAACTGCTCGCGAGCTGTTCGCGAACAGTTCGTTGAAAATATGTTTACAGCGAACTCATCGCGATCCATGGAAAGCGACGAATCAACTTGTGCGAAGTAACAGATTTGTTTGTATAGAAATGAATATAATTACTTTATTCATTTTTAATGAACACGATTTGGTAAAATATATAAAATATAGGGGAGCACGGAAGGAGCCTCCACGCAAGTGATATTATAAGAACAATATGTCACTGGCGCTCCCTGGAAACGCCCCTCGGGCGGCCAATCCTTCCACCACTGGATCCGAACAAAGTAACGAGAATCAACGGCTCTTCTCAGAGCCTACACTGACAATGATGACCATAAACATTGAGGGTATTACTTGTAACAAACAGGAAATTTTGTCTGAACTGTGTAAAATCCAAAAGTGTGATATATTATGTATACAAGAGACTCACCGTGACATATCAGCACATAGACCTAGCGTTGAGGGAATGCAGCTTATCATTGAACATTCAAGTGCAAAACATGGAAGCGCCATCTTCGTGAGAAGAGATATTGATGTAACATCAGCTGAAAAAACATGCTACAACGACATTGAAATACTAACCGTCGAAATAGGAGCCTGCACAGTGACATCTGTGTATAAACCACCCCAGAGAGACTTTGTTTTCTCCCCCCCCAAAAAATTTCGCTTCTCAAAAAACCAGATTCATTCTGGGTGATTTTAATAGTCATAATGTCCATTGGGGCTACGCTTCAACTGATAAGAATGGAGATCTTGTGGAATCGTGGGCTGAACAAAACAACCTGGCACTTCTACATGACCCAAAACTGCCCTATTCGTTCCAGAGCAAAATATGGAAGAAAGGTTACAACCCTGATCTCACCTTCATCAGCATGTCTTTAGAGGACCGTTGCGTTAGGAAGGTATATAAGCCTATACCGAAGACGCAACATAGGCCCGTGGGAATAACCGTTTACAGCGCTATAAAAGCTCCCAAAATTCCTTTCAAACGAAGGTTTAATTTTAAAAAAGCGAACTGGGCAAAATTTGCTGATGAATTGGAAACACAAGTGAAAAATATAGTCCCGATCCCCAAAAACTATGACGCGTTTATCAAACTTGTAAAACGAATCTCATGTAAACACATACTCAGAGGATGTCAACAACATTACATATCTGGTCTGAACGATGAAGCAAAAGACATTATGACAAAGTACACCGAAGAATATAGTAAAGACCCATTTAGCGAAGTTACGGCAGAGATAGGGGAGAGACTACAGCAAACACTAAGTGCCTCCAGACAACAACGGTGGAGCGAGACTTTAAGTAAAATGGATATGACGCACAGTAGCAAGCAGGCTTGGAATATGATCAAAAAACTTAATGGTGATCCCACAGAGATGAAAGAGCTATGTACAATAACACCAAATCAGATAGCCCACCAACTGCTTCTGAATGGCAAAACAAACAATCGTTGCAAAACGCCAAAGATTATAAGAACTCAAGACCAGGAAACAACTCTCTTGCGAAACCCATTTACCATCGAAGAGCTCAAAAATGGTATTGACTGTATGAAAAATGGAAAATCACCTGGAGTGGACGAAATCCTAACAGAGCAGATAAAACACCTCGGGCAAAAAGCGGGACAATGGGTGCTCGATCTATTTAACATCTGTCGCTCTACCTACCAGATTCCAAAACTGTGGCGTAAATCAAAAGTAGTAGCCCTTCTGAAACCTGGGAAAGACCCTGAACTACCGAGTAGCTACCGTCCGATATCCCTGCTATGCCATTTGTATAAATTGTATGAACGTCTCATTTTAAACCGCATCCAGGAAAAATTAGATGCAAAATTAATCCCACAACAAGCAGGCTTCAGACCAGGTAAATCATGCACAGGCCAAGTGCTGAACCTAACAGAATACATAGAGGAGGGATTTGAGCAGAAAGACATAGTGGGAGTAGCCTTGATAGACCTCACAGCGGCCTATGATACGATAAACCACAGAACCCTGCTAACTAAGATCTATAACACTGTGCTTGACTACGACCTGGTAAATATCATTAGATCACTGTTGTGTAATAGACGTTTCTACGTTTTGCTAAATGGAAAGAAGAGCAGATGGAGAACCCAAAAAAATGGCCTACCTCAAGGAAGCGTTCTGGCGCCGTCCTTATTTAACATCTACACCAACGACCAACCAATGCACCCTCAGACTGAGAGTTTTGTCTACGCTGATGACCTTGGTATAGCCGTAAAGGGGAAAACACTCACACAAGTAGAGTCGACAATGGAAGAGGCTTTAAACATGATGTCAACTTACTACAAACAAAACTCATTAAAGCCAAACCCTACTAAAACCCAAGTATGTGCATTCCATCTCAACAACCAACTGGCGCATGTAAAGCTGAATGTTTCTTGGGAGGGACAACGCTTGAAACATACTGATAAGCCCAAATATCTTGGAGTAGTACTAGACCGGTCACTAACGTATAAATTCCACTGTCAGAACACAAGACAAAAGGTTTCTACGAGAAACAACCTTCTCCGGAAACTTGTAGGGAGCAAGTGGGGTGCAAACCCCCAGGTCTTGAAGACAACAGCTGAGGCCTTATGTTTCTCAACAGGGGAATATGCTTGTTCCGTCTGGGGTAGATCTAGACACGCCCAACAAGTCACTACGGCGTTAAATGAAACATGCAGAATAATTACCGGTTGTATGAAGCCTACCCCCCTACCCCTACTGTACCGGGTAGCTGGATTCTTATCACCAGATGACCGTAGATGCGCCTCACAATATGTGGAGAAGTTCAGGCAAACTTTCGATGAAAGGCACCAATTATACGGGTTTGACGAACCACCAGGAATCAGCCGACTTAAATCAAGGAAATGGTTTATGAGAAATGTCAGCGTCGAACCACCCGAACTGTTCCCCCTACATCCAGAACGACCTAATGGAATGAACCTGGACTGGAGAACCTGGCGGACACTGAATCGCATACGCACAGGTGTTGCCCCTGTAAAACAGAACCTGATTAAATGGGGCATCAAGACAGACAGCGACGCACTTTGTGAATGTGGGGAAATACAGAACATGGAGCACCTGAGAGTATGCAGACTTTGCCCATCACAGTGCACCCTCGATGATTTATGGGTCGCAAATACAAAGGGTGTAGACGTAGCCCGATATTGGGCAGAAAAACTGTAGTCGGATCCAGACACGAAAAAGTAAAGTAAGGTAAAATATAATTTATGCTTTCAGAATTTCTGTTCTCACCCTTTCCTATTTCACCAGTCCCTGTGGAGACCTTTTTCTTTTCGCGGCTAAACGATGCCCATAGGGTTATCATTTTCCACTTACAGTCTTCTGGCGGCATGTCCATTCTCACCTATTTGCGCTATGCATCATCTTTTAAGTTTTTTCGAACATGATCAGGGTCTTTCAGATCCCAGAATAAGAGGATTCTTATTCTGATATAAGTCAATAAGTTAAATACATTTATTCTCGGAACACTGTGCAATCATGGAAAACTTGGGTTCATGCAGAAAAATACGTACTTAAGTCAAACTAGGAACAAGTCATACACTCTCGATTCGACGACGGCACGAACAGACAATATCGCTGCGAACATCGTCCAAATTTAACTGCGAACATTCTTTGTGTTCGTCCCAAAAACCGACAGGCCGTAGTTCCTGACGAGCAACGAACGAACAGCTCGCAAGCGGTTCGTCCCGTCGTACAAATTATACGAATATAGCGTTCACAAATGGTTCGAGAACAGTTCTGCTCGCATATGTGTACCCACCTTTAAGCTTAACTCCTAGAACACAGTTTGGTGGTGTACGTATAATGGTATGGAGCGGCATTTCTTTGGAAGTACATACAGATATTGTTATGTTAGGGGCAGGTGGCTTTACTGCTGATTGGTACATTAGGGAACGTCTGGAAGAACATATATTACCTTAAATGCATTTTGTAGGTGAAAATTTTTCCCTAGGAAAGCATAGGAAAGATAGCATAGGAATAGCAAGATAGCAGGAAAAGAAGCAAGAATGAATGATAGATAAAATATTGCAAATAATAGAAGAGCGAAGAAAATTAAAAGGTAGAAATGGCAACCAATACAAAAAGTTGTATAAGACTATATCAAAGGAGATAAAAGGAGCAAAATAAGCATCTTTGACGGAGAAATGTACAGACATTAAAATACTACAACGCAAACATGACGATTTCCACATGCACAAAAAAATTAAAGATGTACAGAACACCAGAAAACAACTCAATACAGGCATAGTTGTAGACATTGAAGGCCAGATTTTGACTACCATTGAAGATAAATTACGAAGATGGAAAGAATATATGCAAGAATTATTTGAAGTTGCAGCATAAAGTCCAACTGAAATAAACAATCCGTACGGCCCAGAAATAACAAACGAAGAAGTAACTATGGCCATTAAACGGATTAAAGATGGGAAATCACCAGGACTTGATGAGGTGCATGGTGAAATTTTAAAGCTACATATTAGAGGCACACCAAAACACAGTTTTTACGAAGCCATTCAACAACATCTACGAGACTGGTTACTTACTATCAATATTCATTCCACTTCCTAAAAAAGACAACGCTAGAAAATGTGAAGAACATAGAATAATTAGTTTGACAAGCCATGTACTTAAAGTACTCCTTACTATCATTCACTCGCGCATATACACCAAATTGGAAGAACACCTGAGTGAAGTTCAATTTGGATTCAGAGCAGGACTCGGAAGGAGGGAAGCACTTTTTAGTTTGTAAGTTCTAATACAGAGAGCCAGGGATATCAGCTGCGATGTGTATGTATGTTTCAATGATTTCGAGAAGGCATTTGATAAAGTCCCACATGGAAAACTAATCGATATCCTAAAAACATCAAGACTCGATGGTAAGGATATAAGACTGATCTCAAACTTATATCTCCAAAAAGCAACAGTGCGATTAGATTGTCACTGGCATTATTTAACATATACTCTGAAACCATCTTTAGAGAGGCCTTGGACGAATCAGAAGATTGCTGTAAATGGCCAACTTATAAACGATATTAGATATGCACGATACAGTGTTGCTGGCAGATAGTGAGCAGGGACTCCAAGGGATGATGGATAAAATAATGATCATTAGTAAGAACACCAACATAAAAGCCCAAATTACAATAGGCGATACACCGTTAGAAAGAGTAGAAAAAATATGCTATTTGGGCTGCAATAGGATACTTGGGATCAGAGCTACGAAATAAAAACTCCTATTGAAATAGCCAGAAGCTCTTTAAACAGCCTTAGTAAGATTCTTTGCAACTTATCTCTAAGTATCAATATAAGCATAAGAATTCTTAGATGTTACGTCTTTAGTGTCCTCCTCTAAGGAGTAGAAAGCTGGAGCCTTACAGAAGATGCCATAAAATGATTAGAGGCATTTGAAATGTGGTGCTACCGACGTATGTTGAGGGCCTCATAACTATTCTTCAGAGGTTAAGAAAAGACAAAGAAATTATTAACACCGTAAAGAACAGAAAATTGGCTTACTTCGGCCACATCATTCTTCTTCTTCTTGATATACCTATCCGTTACGAATGTTGGCGATCATCATGGCAATCTTTATCTTATCTGCAGCAGCGCGAAAAAGCTGCACAGATGTTGTATTGAACCAGATTCTGAGGTTATTTAACCAAGATGTTCTTCTTCTTCCTGGACCTCGTTTTCCAACTATTTTTCCTTGCAGTATGGCTTGAAGGAGAGCATATCTGGATTCATTTCGCATAATATATCCGAAGAACTGTAACTTTCGAGATTTAATGGTGGTGAGTACCTCTCGGTTCTTATTCATTCTTCTGAGGACCTCCTCATTTGTGACTCATTCAGTCCACGGGATCTTAAGCATTCTCCGATATAGCCACATCTCAAATGCTTCCAGTTTTCTGCACATATCTTCGTTCAAGGTCCACGATTCAACACCATAAAAAGGGACAGAGAAGACGTAGCTTCGCAGCATTCTTACTTTCGTATCAAGAGAGAGGTTGTGACTCTTGAAGAAGGCCCCCATCCGATTGAAGGTGGATCTAGCTTTTCCGATGCCTGCTCTAATCTCCTGGTTTTTGGTCCATTCTTCATTTATTATGGTGTCAAGGTAGTTGTAGTGCGTCACTCTTTCTACAGGGGATTGGTTAACGTAGAGTTGACCTTCTGTTATTCTTTTCTTGTTAATTATCATAAGCTTTGTCTTCTTAACGTTTATATTGAGTCCATATTGTTGACTGTAATACGTAATTTTGTTAATGAGAAATTGTGGGTCTTCTAAGTTGTCCGCAAAGGCCACATCATGCGTAATAATAAATACCGACTTCTACAGTTGATTCTACAAGGCAAGATTGAGGATAAGAGAGGCCCTGGACGTAAACGTATATCCCGGATGGCCAATCTTAGGAAGTGGACTGGTCTAACGTCAACTGATCTATTTCGAGCTGCTGTGAATAGCATAAGATGGGTCAATGTGGTCGCCAACATCTCTAGAAGATAGGCACATTTAGAAGAATGCAGGATACTGCGCTGAATTACATAACCACGGTAGCAATGCAATACTTTACAGATGTTGCTTTTCAGTAACTAGCCTGGCCTCCTAGAATTCCAGATCTTAACCCGATAGAGCAGTTGTGGGACATCTTGGAAAGAGTCTTTAGGCAAAATTATGGCAACTTTACAACTGTGGTGACATTAGAACAGGCGCTAATAAACTACTGGAAACAAATACAGCAATACGAGATTGCTTCTTTGATCCAGTCTATGACAGAAAGGATAAGAGCTGTTATTCGAGCGCTAGGAGAAAATATTCGATTTGAGTATCCATATTTTGAAAATATTTTATAATTTTGATTTAAAAAATATCTACTTCAGGAATGAAAAAATTTGAATTTTTATTTGTTGCTACATTAGACAATATTTTGGAGTTTATTTTTTATTTTATAGTTTGTTATGGAACATACAATAAAAATAGTTTATTGGATTTGTACTAGAGTACACTAGAGTACTAAATTAATAAAATATGTTGTACTTACTTGTTCACATGCCACTTTTGGACTAGGATTAGCTTGATACCCTTGCGGACACTTGCAGTTGTAGCCAGGTTCGGTATTTTCGCAAACAGCGTGACTTCCACAAGGCAGTTCTAAAGTAGCACACTCATCAATGTCCACGCATCCTTTGAAAGGATCTCCAGTGTAGTCTTCTTTGCAGGCACACGTGAAACTACCCACTGTATCCTTACAGACGGCGTTTTTCCCACAGGGATTGGTGGCGCATTCGTTAATATCTGAGAACATTCAACAAAAACGATTCGAAAACCAGTTCTTAAGAGCTAAGAAAGGGAACGCTACCTACTGAAGAGTATATACCAAAAGTACAAAGTACAAAGAACAAGTAAAGACCGGCGTAAAGCCAAAGAACAGCTGAAAGTCAAAAAGAGATTAGAATATACATATACAAAATACAGTACAGGCAGGAGATGCGAAGTTTATACAAAACGCATACAGTACGTTAGGCTTTCTAAAATATTAATATACAGTACGCAAAACACTAATATAAAAGTAGGAAAATAATACACATATCTATATAGTAATAAGGTACTAGTTATGTTATGTGGAAGATACATACCAAGTTTACCAAGAAATAGCTGAAAACCATTCAAATAGTTGAATGGAATCTTCACTACTGGATCAAAATCTACATTTTATATGCGGTAACCAACCTTAGGCATACAGGGAAGAATAGCAGGCACTACACTACAGGGAAACACCGAAATTCGCACATTGAATTTGACTTCCTATTTCAAATTTTGCAAAACCGAACTTTTGAAGCTTTTAAAATACAGAGTTCCGTAAAGTTCTGGTCGGAGAGATGTGTATCAATAATAACAATAGTTAAATTAGGAATTTATTCAAAAAATACTAAATAAAGCAATGAAGAAAATATTTTAGGTTTTTATGATGGTGATAAATTTGTTTATTTTTTCGTCGCATACCATTTTCATTAATATTTACTGATACTTTTGTTTTCAATTCAGCATCTCACAGCTCGAGGAAAGGCACTGTTTGCTGGTTAACGTCGGTCGGCAAAGAAAAACAGGAAATCGACAATAGTAAAGTAAAATTACCACGACACTGACCGTACCTATCCCTAGTCACGTCGAAAGGTTTGATGGGGTAAGTACGTGCTATACAATAGCTTCCACCTTCCTTTGAACTGTTTCAATGTAGTGACAAATGGTGGGATTGACCGCGTTGGCCATAAATAGACAGTTTTGCCCTATCCCACTGATCGTAAACCACAAATTTTGAGGGTAAAAAAGGTATTCCACGTTGGAGTGTTTTACGTTTTTATATTTTGTCTTTTTCTACTATGTATTTTCTACATCTCTTCGTCGATGAAGAACGACACTCCACGTTCTGTCAGATCGCACCAATACTTTTGTTTTTTTATTTTGTTGAGAGATTAAAAATGTTTATGTACTCACACTATCTTTTAAAACCAGAACCTTGCGTAACACTATATAATCAATACCGTATATTGTATAATAATCTTTCCAAATACGACTGATGCAATGATTGGTATCGATAATAATGAATGTATGCTTCTGTTTATGATATAGATGGTACAACAGTTTATAGACAGTGTGATAAAGTATTCAGATATGCTTTGAGCAGTTTACGAAAACATTCGAAAGTTCAGCAGTGCATAAATTTGAAAAAGTCAAATCAATGACGCGAAGGAAATTTGAAATTTGAAGAAGAATAAAATGAAGAGTTGAAAAAGTTATATACTTACATTGAAAAACTAAATTTTCTTTTCCTGGTGTATGATTTTTATGTCATATATGAAAATGTACAAGTTAGACTCACTATATAACGAAATTAGGGCCTAAGAATTATTATAGGTAAGTATGATAAAACTAAAAAATAATGATCTATGATCAAAATAACGATTTTACTTTAGTTTTCAAACAATTCTGAAAGCCGCTTTTTTTATAGGTATGTGTGTATAAATAAATAAATGGCTTGACAGCCTAGTATAGCTAATTTTTTGAATGCAATAGAACTGTAACTGCTGTAGTAATGATCCACAAGAATATTTTAATCTGAATCTGAAGACACTGGTGTGGGGGGAATAAACAGATCAATAAAGACTAGTTGACTAAGGCCCACGGGGTCCTAGTTAGTCATTGGAATTCACCGGTTGGGGTAGTCTTATGAGGATTCTATTAAAGAGATCCCTGGATTCCCATATTAAGAGTAAGAATAAGAAACAGGTTGGTATCAACGTAGTGGGAATTTTAAGTCTCACATTGCAGACTTAGACCTACATCTACTTGAATTGGTGCATAATCCAAGGTGTTGCCTATATGATAAAAAGAAGGAAACGTTCTCACGCTCCTCTGTCAGTTACCACGGCTGGGTTATCTGAGAAGAAAGTCTTTGGATTGACATTTGTCAAGCCGAACCGTTAAGAAAGCTTATGGAGTAAACAAACAGGAGATTGACAGAGTCTACTCCTCTAAATAAAAATAATACTATCCATAAGGAAGAATAAGCCGGACTTGCTCTAGGTAATATAAGTATAGTAAAAGATCAATGAGTTCCAGTGCTCATAAACCAAAGTCCATAAATTACGGAATGAAATCGTCACAAAAAAACACCAAAAGTTAAAATAAACTTTTATATGGTAGTATATTTTCAGAAATCTTCTATTAACTCCTTTAATTGGTCAATTTTTTATGAGTTAGCTTTGAAGAAGATTAATAAACATCAGCCAAGGCTTTTAATATTATAAATATTTACAAACAGAAATGAAGGAGGAAGATCAGTTATGATCATTTAAAGAAAATAATCTAAAATAGATTAGAACGAGGGGAATTTGAAGATAAAAATTTCTAGAGGGCAATAAAACAGTTCCGATGTTATTCATACACTAAGGAACATAGAAAATTTAGTATACTTTTTAATAATTTTAATATACTTAAATATTAGTATGCACAATTTCAACTCCTCTTTGTGTTTCTTTTTTTTTATGAAAAATAAGATGAAAATCTAAAATACTGCATTCCAAATAAACCATTGTTAACGCCACATCGTCATCTTTGGTGCACAGATACTCTGAATCGTGCACACCAAAGAATATCAAGTCATATGAAATTCTTTCTTTAACAATAAAAATTTTTATACAGATTATTAGCTTCTTATCTTGGAAGACGTATTTATCTCAATGCCTTGATCTTATTGCTATGATCAAACACTGACATCGTCAGCGAAGTTTTTGGATATAGTAAACCGCTGAGATCAGTCTGTCAGATTTATCTTCAAAAAAAGTATTGTAGAACCATTATAGAACTATAGTTTTGTAACTATTATTACAAATTTCAAAACTTTCATAATTCTATCCATTATTCATACCCTGCACAGTCTTCCATATCTCAACATTTAAAGATCCTCTTTACCAAGTTTCCAAGTAATTTAATAATGTGGACACAATAAAATATTTTGTGAAGCTTTTCCAAAAGCTTTCTTCTGCTGTTCCAAATTAAAATTTTTTCGCTATAAACTGGAGTATCTGTGATTCATCTTTCTGAATGTTCATGCTGATTCTCCTATTTCATCTATTTCTATCTACAATTGCAATACCTCTAATGTTTGAAATATATAATTACCAAGAAATCAGAAAACCAGTAGAGAAATGTTTTTTTAGTTGATAGGTAGCCACTTTGGGACACTTTAATCCCATTTTTTGTGGATACGTCATTTTTAGTAAAGGCGTGTATTATGTCACGTTTTATGTCACATTTTATATCACATATTGTGTCAGTTTTTATATGACGTAATGTCTCACGTAGTATGGCAATTTTTATGTCAAATGTCACGTATTATGTCACATTTTATGTCACGTATTATGTTAGGTTTTATATCACGTAATATGTCACGTATTATGTCAAGTATTATGTCAAATGTCACGTATTATGTCACGTATTACGTCAAATATCAAGTATTATGTCAAATGTCACGTATTGTCACGTGATGTAAAAACCTGACGTGGCATAATACGACATTTTACATAAAACGTGACATTTGACATAAACCATGACATAATACGTGACATGCGACATAAAACGTGACATATTAAATGCCTCCAGTAAAAAATGATGCCTCCACCATAAAATTGGGTCAAAGGTCAAAGTGTCCTAAAGTGGCTACTTATCTACTTTTTTTCGCCATGCAGTGTATTCCGCCAGCTTTGTTTATGTCATATACGCATCTTGCTGCTGATCTTCATCTATTTTTTCAACTTTTTCTCGGTTTATAGAGAGTCAAATCTTGCTCCATTTCTTGGTTCTTGTTTTTAGGTTTATGTCCAGTCAGTACTTCTTGCAGGTTTCGCTTCCTACTCTGGGGTGTAGATATCTCAGGACAAGTGGCTAATAAACCATATAAATATATTAACTATTTGTCGACAAAAAATGTCGAACAAAAATACCAATAAAAACTCTACTTGATAATATCAAATTAATATTACTTAAATTGAAAATAAAGTTACAAGTTGGCGTTAACAGTAGTCATCGTCTACCATCCAATGGTATATCATGAAAATTGAGCACTAACTTTCACAGAAAGTGTGTCCCTGTCCGGTGAAACCTTGCGGGCAGATGCATTTGAAGGATCCGGGAACGTTAATGCACCGAGCGTTAATCCCGCAAGCACCCGCTCGATCGCACTCGTTGATGTCTTGGCAATCGTCGTGGGGCAAGCCCGCTCCCGTATATCCCTCGGGACACAAGCATGAGTAGCTGCCGTTAGAGTTCTGGCAAGTGGCTCCGGAGACGCAGGGGGATGACTCGCATTCGTTAATGTCTAGGCGGGCCGATTATAGAAAAGCGTTAGTTGATTAGCGTTAAGTTGAGATATGGATGGGGTCAGTTAATGTTGAAATGGCTCTTGTATAAATTTGTATGATTTAATTTACATTAAGAAACAACGTACCACGGAACGAGTTGGTGTTTCCTTTTTACCAAGAACGCGTCTTAACACACGCTTTCTGTATCTTAAAAATGACGTGGCGTGTAGCGTATACACAAGCCTCTAAATCTATAACGGGATTAACTATTACCAGATTTATTCAAGTCCTCTACTTTCATATTTTTCTTTTAGTGCAATTTTTCTTCTTAAGCAACTTAAGAGCTCTTCACCTTTATATATAAAAAAGGAATTTAAGCAGAATACCTCCGGAATTCCGCAACCTGTGTATTATTTTGTTTTTTTTTCTTGTATATAGATCACTAAGTTTTCCCTGTAATCTCAGAGATCTAAAAGTTTTGTATATTGTGTTTTTGTCTACTACTTTCAGACTAATTCTTCTAGTTGTCCTTTAAGTAAGTGTAATTTTCCTTTATATAGAAGATATAAATAAAAAAGAATACAAGATGTTTTCCGAAAGGTTTCGGCAAAACTCTTCTTATTTATTATAACAATAAATGGTAATATTAAACTCACTTCATTTCGATCTGTTACATTTAGTTCCATCGAGCTTTCGACTCACTTTTGGAGTCATCATCTAGCCCAAAATTCATGTATAACATTAACTTATAGAATAATAATTATTAATATGCGTCAAGGGCATAAAATTTGACCATTATCTATATAAATTTATGCCTCTGAGCCCCGGAAAACCTATAGTTTCGAGTTGATTTGACACTTATCAGTTTGGGTTAAAGCAAAGCTTAACCCAAATGACAGAAACGCTTGAATTTTACTAAACTTCGTTTTATTTAGGGAGTCTCTTTTTAATCTAGTGTGACTCATTTCAACACTGATCTGTACAAACTTTAGTAAATCCTCTTGGAGTGTAACAAACAAAAATATAGAGCATAAAAGTTAGTATTATTAAAAAAGCATTGTTTACAGCGATTTTTATTATGTTTTTCTATATTTAATGTCTGCGGAATACTATTTTGTTTTCTTCTATAAAAAAAATCAGCAGTTTAAGTTTCAATTTTATGTTTCCGTACAATAGTATTTCATGCAAATCTTGAATATAGTGTTCCTCTAAATAATTTCTAACATTATTTTCATTTTTAATATATACAAGAACCATTTTAAATGTAATGTACAAAATGAATGAATGATTTTTTTGGTAGATTATTTTGGGATTTTTATGACGTCAATTATTTTTTATTAATCGTTTTCAGCGCATTATTCAGCCGTGAATACATTCTCTATGTACGTGATACTTAGTTAAATTAGTTGATTATTCGGTATCATGAGAATGTTGTACAGTTTTTGAAATACCATAGGTGACATTTGTAGTGTTAATCAAATAAAAAAACTGATTTTCGTAGAAGCTTTGTAGGTCTTTAGTAAGTCTTTCAAAAACTATTAATGAGTTTGTTATAAAAAATACTACATGTGACACCAAAATATTTATTTTTTAATATGTTTAACCAACTCTTGAGATATATTTTGTAAAGCAGATTTACCAAATAATAAATTTTTGAATACATTATATTTCTATTATCAAGTGTAATGACATCTATCATATATTTAAGTTCCATGTGGACAAAACATCTGACAAATGACATGATAAGTGACAACTGATAAGTGACGTCCAGGCAATATCTGTCTCACCAACACAAAGAATTCAACTAAGTGGAAAAATGATGACTACTGATTCAAATTAATCAAACTACATAGAATAAAGCTGATTAGTATTTTGGTAGTTCTTTTGTTTTATTAGAAAAAAAATTTCTCAGACTTTTAAAAAATATTTGGTAGTAATTATTTTGGTTGCCACTAAAATTGCATTGTTTCGAAAAACTTTCAAGATGAATTTTATACATTCTTGTATTATAGTTTAATCTTTCACATCTTGCGAAGTTTTTCCAAGCTATGTTCAGCTGTAAGACGATCCTACACTATATCTGACTTTTAATTCTCAGCAACAATCTTATTCATGAAACTTTTTCAAGAAAATCAGTCTTCACTTGTTGAAATTTGTAGTGTATATATACAAGGGAGTTTCATATGTACAAGGGCAGGTGTTATTGACCAAACAAATACCTGTGCATTCAGTCAAGGGATTTCCTATGAACCCGGGTGGGCATGTGCATTTGAAGCTTCCGTCTAGATTGGAGCAGAGTGCGTTGCGGCCGCAGGGCTGGGATCTTGAGCATTCGTCCATGTCGCCGCAACCTGTCGTATAAGCGTCGCCTTCATAACCTACAAAAAATAGTAAACTTAATATTATTCAGTACATGTAAAGCGAGAAGGCAATATTTCGTTATAATGGATTTCAAAAACAAAAAACTCTTCTCGGCGAAGGATCGAACTCCAGGTAAATAGACGTGAACATAGCCACGGTTTTAGTGATGACAATCTCATCATATTTTCTCACTATTATTCCGAAGCTATTTTCTTGTGGTATCTTATTTTATTCATATTGTTATTATTATTTATTAATTAAAATAGAAATACTTTTTCGCCTTTAAAACCACCCTGGAATCGATCGATGTTCTAGAGATGTTAAAAAAATAAGATGAATTTTATAAGTGTATATATAATATGTATTTATATTATTTATATCACTATTATTTATATCAGTTAATACCGTATTGCGCTTTTCTACTATTAGGAGCATATGCTCTTAACTTTCTCAGCGGAGCGGACCGTTTAAGTAAACCTTTCATCTCTAATCCAAAATATCGGTGTAAATTCGTGAAAGGTACCTTCTATAGAACAAAAATGATGTACAAACCTGGTGGGCAATAACATTCTCTCCCTCCGACGACGTTTTGGCATATGGCACCGGGTCCACAAGCGTGTGGGTGTTGGCATTCGTCAAAGTCGATGCATCCGCTGTAGGGATTTCCATGGAAACCTTCCGGACATAGGCAGGTGTAGTTTCCGGGAGTATTTTGACATATAGCATTTGGACCGCAAGCGTTGGGATTGCGGCATTCGTCGATGTCTGAAAACAGATATTTTTTAATCGTTAAGACATTTGTTACGGGGTTTTTCCAAACATATAATTTGCTATGAATACCTTCTACAAAAAGAAACCTAACAGAAAGTGGACATGGGTCGTACCTAACGGAACTACCAAAAACGGTAACAACGGGTAGTGACCATCATATAGTTAGATCAAAAATAAATATTAACATGAAAGAAGAGAGATTTTTAAAAAAACAACGAGGATAGATGCCTTTAAACTAAGAACAAATGAAGAGCAATTCCGAGAGGTCTTAGCGGATAAGTTCGAATCTAATCCTTCACATAATCAAGATCAAATTGACGAGATTACCAAAAATATAAATAAAAACCTTCTCGCAGCAGGACTACAGGTCGCAAAGAAAACAAGGACTAAAGAAGACAAAATAAGCAATGAAACTAAACAGCTAATGACGGAAAGAAGACAACTACTAGCGCAAAATAAACGCCATACTCAAGAATACAGAGAACTTAATAAAACAATTAGAAAAGAACTAAAACGCGACATACAAAAATGGAACGAGAACTTAATAGAGCGAGTCATTGAAAACAACAGAGGCTTAAAATATCTTAGACCTGCACTGGGAGTTCAAAAAATCAACAAAATTAAAGACGCCAACAATAAAAAAGAGAAGGACAAATATAAAATAACAAATATTGTTGAAGACCAACCTAGCCCTAGAAGACGTCTTCAAAACTACAAATTGGTCAACCTATGGCATTAACGATAATGGCAACAAGTTAAACCACCTCAGATTCGCTGAAGACATAGTGATTATAGCGAGCACATTCGAGGAACTGCAAATTATGATGGGGGAACTAGCAGCCAGCTCCCAATGCGTCGGCCTAAAAATGAATATGACAAAAAAAAAAAACAAAAAAACATGACAAACACAAATGACCCCAGACGTATAACTATAAATGGCAGTGAGATAAAACAAATCCAGGAATATATCTACCTAGGGCAAATCCTGAGACTTGACAAAGAGAACCAAAGTGCGGAAATTACTGGAAGAGCAAGACTAGCATGAGCAGGATTTGGAAAACTTAATTGGATACTTAAGAACCGCAAAATACCCCAATACTTGAGGAGCAAAGTGTTCAACCAATGCATCCTTCCTATCATGACATATGGATGTCAAAACTGGACCCTAACCAAGGCAAACATAAATAAACTAGCCACAACCGAAAGAACAATGGAAAGAGGAATGTTAGGTATACGACTTTCAGATAAAAAGAGAAACGACTGGGTAAGATCCAAAACAAAAGTCGAGGACATAGCAACAAAAATTGAAAAACTTAAATGGAGCTTCGCGGGCCACACTGCTAGACAAAAAGACCAACGTTGGAATACTAGGGTATACAACATTGGAGACCTTACAAAAGTAAACGACCAAGAGGAAGACCACAGATGAGATAGGTTGATGACATTAAAAGAATAGCCGGAACCAATTGGAAATATGTTGCTCAGGATAGAGACCGATGGAAGGAGTTGGGAGAGGCCTATGTAAAAACATGGACAACAAAAGGCTAAGAAGAAGAATAAGATATAAATTGATTACAGTTTTTTAATAACAATTTTAAGATTATGATCTCATTCTCAGCTTTCCTCATTCCTGTCCACTCCCTGATATTCTTCAACCAAGAGGCCTGCTTTCTTCCAATTCCTCTGCGTCCTTCGATTTTACCCATCATAATAAGTTGAAGAATATTATATCGGTCTCCCCTTACTACGTGTCCAAAATTTTCCATCTTTCTACATTTGATGTTATCAAGCAGCTCGCGAGCAGCATTTGCTCTCTCAAGGACTGCCACATTTGTCAGCATAGCCGTCCATGGAATTTTTAGTATACGTCTGTGCAGCCACATTTCAAAGGCCTCCAGACGATTAATGGTGAATATTTTTAATGTCCATGCTTCGACACCGTATAAGAGGACTGACCAAATGTAGCATGTAACCATGCGCTTTCGAAGTTGCGCTTTTTGGAACTTTTAAATACAAGTTACGTCACTTTGTATAAATCTTGACGGGAAATAATTTTACTGTAAAAAATACTACATATTCTGAATTCCTAAGGACTTTCTACATGCTACACAGTATGACTGATGTAAAACAGATGGCTTTCAAAGAAAAAATTAGCCGACTTACCAACACACTGAACTTCTCCATCTCCTTCATATCCAGGTAAACATTTGCACAGAAAATGAGCCGGAAGATTGCAGCATTCCGAGTTTTCCACACATCTGGCTGCTATTGCGGGGTCGTCGCATTCATTTATATCTAGAACAAAGAAGAGTTTTTTAGTATACAATAATAAAACCTATTAACTGATAATAAAAAGTAGTAAAATGAAAATGTGAAATACATAATACAACTATAACCAATGGAAGAAAAATCATAGATTATTTGTAGGTAAAGAAAATAAAGAAAATTCTATGATTTCAATGTCGATTCCCGGCTTTGATATTTTGGCTGTATAAAGGTTAATTTTCCCGATTTCTATATATATATATATATATATATATATATATATATATATATATATACATATCTATATATAATATAAAATATTTAATCCTTAATTTTATCTATCTCGGAATTATTTGAAATATTGAATTATTCGAATTTTTTATTTCTATTTAGAAAACTAGGTAAGAAAATAAATTTAAGGTATTTGGTTAGGATTAAGTTTCAAATAAGAAATTATTTCTAATGCTAAAAGTGCGGGTTGATATAATAATTGATTCCAAGAACCATGTCACAGAATAGGTGGACACTGAACGTAAATATAATAGCAGTTGGTATTTTTGATTGGCGAAGGGGGAGACTTTAGAAAATGGTGGGAAAGCGGCAAGTTTGTTGATGGAAGAAAGAAAAAATACGGAGGAGTCGATTACAAGATTTGGAAGAAAAAGGTTGTTTGTGTTTCTTGGTAAAATTATTAAATAAAATATTGATTTTCTGCGGGTTTTTTGATAGATAGTGTAGTAGTTAGTCCAAATTCTAAAGACAAAAAACATAGACCCTAGGGACTTACGAATAATAACAAACCTCTACTGGAATTAAAGAGCACAAATCGTAATAGATAACGAACCCAGTCCAGAAATTGAAATCATGAGAGGAGTTAGGCAGGGATGTATTATGTCCCCATTACTATTTAATGTATATAGTGAAGCCATTTTTGAAGAAGCATTAATATCTCAAAGTAAAGGTATATTAATTAACGGAAGATCTATTAACAACATAAGACACGCAGATGACACCGTGATTATGGCAAGCTTTGCTGAACAACTCCAATTACTGCTAAACAAAAACAAACAGTTTCTGTGAAAAATATGGACTAAAAATGAATATAAAAATGAGCAAATACATGATAATAACAAAGAAAACAAATATATCAAAAAACATACATTTGGGAAATGTACCGATAGAAAGGGTTGATAAATACAAATACCTAGGATTTTAGACGATAATGATCAAACAACCGAAATAAGAGCCAGGATAGAAATAGCAAGAAATGCGTTTGTAAAAATGAAAACAATTCTCTGCAACAAAGACCCTAGATTAGAACTGAGAGTAAGAGCACTGAGATGCTACGTGTTTTCGATACATGCAATATGAACTTGAAAGCTGGACATTAAAGCAAGAACACAAATAAGTTACAGTCCTTCGAAATGTGGTGTTACAGGAGGATGCTTAGAATAGCATGGACACAGAAGAAAACTAACACGGACGTATTGCGAGAAATGGGCAAAGAATGCGAAATAATAAACACAATAAAAATAAGAAAGTTACAATATCTGGGACACGTAATGAGGGGACAGCGATATTAACTGCTAAAGCTGATAATACAGGGAAAGATAAGAGGAGGAAGTAGTATAGGAAGAAGGAGAGTGTCATGGTTGAAGAGTTTAAGGGACTGATTTAAATGCAGTTCTATAGAACTCTTCAAAGCAGCAGTAGATAGAGTAAAGATAGTGATGATGATATCCAACCTCCGATCGAGAGACGGCACTTAAAGAAGAAGAAGTGTAGTAGTCTAAAAAGCCGTGGAGTGAGTGATTTTACAGCCAAGCAGTACAAAGGCAGAGAGCTTCCAAACAATTGTAAGTTTTTATTAAATACTAGTTATGTGAGATGGGGCTAGGGAGATCTTTTTGAGAGGATACCAGATTTTGGAGCGATTGGAAGCAGAACCAGATTGGCAGAGTTTTTTATTTCTGTCCGACAAAAATATTCTCTTTGGGCAAAGTTCTAACCAGGAGGAGAGGTCACTTAACCAGGAGAAACCAGATTCCAGAAGAAAAAGACGATCTTATTTGCAGTTTCAACTTTGATCTTACATTTCTCAAAAGGACAACTATAGGAAGATAAGTTGGTTTTTTACTAATAATTATCGACGTGATTAGAGAAACAACTTTTTCTATCCCTACAATTTGTCAAACATGCTAGGGATATTTGAGATTTGTATGCTTTGATTTTCTAGTAATTTATATGTCATAATTTTGAAAATGTTATAAAATTTTATCCATTTTATAGTATATGAATTTTTGTTGCTGACGTTATATTGAGGAATTTTGCATATGATATTTTCTATTGATTTTTTTTTTTATTTATACAATATATTGATGAAAATTTTGGATATTTATGTGTTTTATTATTCCTTAAGGTCCTCTTACTTGCAAATACAACAACAGAGATACTGAACCACGAAAACAGAGCCTGAGTAAGATTGATTTAAGGTAAGCAATTTAAACCATTGTAGTACAATTCAAAATCCATAAATTTGCTTATCATAATAATAGAAGTATCGTGGGACCCTTTCAACAAATACTAAACTCATTAAATGAAAAGTCCTAAATATTTGTGACGCATGTGTGCCTCTGCATAGCATGAATGAACCGATTTGCGTAAAAAGGAAGCAAGAACATTAAAATATTTATTATTAAGTTTAATGTGTTAATTATTTTGCTTTTTGAATTATGGCAGAATTAGCCTTTCCTTCGGCTTCTTTGATCTGTAAAATGGACTGTTGTAAAAAGCGATTAGTATTAATTTCGCTCAGAGGAGAACAAATACAGCAGCAATAACTACGAATTTAATTATGGAGAAGTTATAATATGTCTTTTCTGACTTGAAATATCTTCATTCGTCACCTTTTGTGAAAAAATGCTAAGCTGTACCACCACAGGTTAAAACCATGAAGATTGACATTATTACCGTCGAAGAATCATTCAAGATGGTCACATCTTTATAATTATTCAATGTAATAGAATCAATTTATTATTAGCTAATTAGGATTTTTATGAACGGCGAGATAATCATGTATTAACTAGGCATTAGTCCACGTAACCTGTACTATTAGTAACTATCTTCGAGTTTTCAGAAAGTTTTGCTCGCTTCATTTCATAGGCACACAACAATATATAGAGGTGGGATGAGATGGTATTTTTATTAGCGATATATCGTTGACCACAGTGACGTCATGGCGCAGTCAAAATGTTTAGTATAGTCGGTTTGTTGATCCCAGTCCCATAAGTATTTTTCGGCTTCGTTGGTTAAATTTTGACCGATTGGCATTGGCTGGAAATTACTATACATCCAAGCATATGTGCTTATAGTCAATATTTAATCAAGAAAAAGGTGGTAAAGTAGGTGGTACTGTAACGTAATTTAATTAGTTATTTATTATTTCGTATTTTAACCAAATTATATTACAGTGCGGTCGCTTGAACCCGAACGATCTCGGGTAAACGACCTTTGACTTTTTTATTCACCATCATCATCAGTAGCTCGACAACCCTTTCTGGGTCCTGGCTTGTTCTAGGATTTTCCGCTATTCTGTTCTGTTCCTTGCTTTGTTTTTCCAGTTGGTAATCTTAAGTGTTTTCAGATCTTGTTCTACTTGTTCCATGTATCTGACTTTGGGTCTTCCCTTTGACCTTCTTCCTACTGGTGTTTGCCTCATAATATTTTTTGGTGTTTCAGTCTCCAACATTCGTTCAACATGGCCCATCCAGCGCAGACGTCCGATATTTATGGATGTTATGATCTCAGGTTCATTGTATGCTGTGTATAGTTCAAAGTTATATCTTCTGCGCCATATGTCATTTTCCTTTACCCCCTTATATATGTGTCTAAGGATTTTTCGTTCAAATGTGCCTAATAGGTTTTCATCGCTTTTCGACAGTGTCCATGTCTCTGATCCATATACAAGGACCGGTTTTATCAGGGTCTTGTATATTTTGCATTTGGTTTTTCTTGTGATGTTGTTAGATCTTAGATGTTTAATTAGTCCATTATATGTTTTATTAGCGATATGTATTCTTCTCTTATCTTCTTCACCGACATTGTTATTTGCGGTAACTAGTGAACCTAGGTATGTAAAATTTTTCACTCTTTCGATGTTATAGTCTCCTATTGTCTCCTATTGACTTTTTTATTGGGAGAAGAAAAACTGCAAAAACACAATGAAAATGACTGAAAATGCTTTATGTATATTAATAAAATATTATATTATACAAATATATATACAATATATTTAATAAATACATATTATCTATATAAAGTTCAATGGAAAGCAGTAAAAAATCTGTAATTTTTTTCTGAACGCCAGTCTCAACTTGCTGATCAAACGCTCTGGCTCTTATAGGTTGTCTTCTGCCCAACTGATGGCCGTGTTCAGGGCTTTAACAGCTTCAGCAGCAAAAGTTTTTGAAGCAGGTGGTTCATCATCGACATCCCCATCTTCTGTTTCTTCATTTTAAATAACCCTTACAATTTCTTCACCCGTGAACATTTCTTGGGGGTCAATTTCTTTGTCACGGCCACCTGATGCCCATTCTTGAACCTTAGATTCAGTAATTATTATCGTGTTGTGTTAAGTCAGTTGAGCGATAAGGGAGCTTAAAATGATGTCTTTTTCATTGGATGAGAACTTAACAACAGCCACTAAGTTTGGGCTCAAGTTTTTCCAAGAAAGTTGAATCAAACGTTGTAAAATGGATGACCAACAATTTGCCAAATTAAAAACGACGTCCTTCAGATTAACTTGTTTCAAAGCTACTGCCAGATTCGTTCCACTTTGCTCTCAGCAAGAATATTGGAGAGTAAAGCTTTTCGGTAGCGCAGTTCTGTGCCCTGGATGACATTCTGTTCCATTGAATAAATCATCGCTGTCGTGTTGAATGTTAAGAATATGACAAAAATTTTACCATCTTCAGTACGAAGTTCATCAGCGGATTGATGACCAGGGCAGTTATTCAACAGCAACACATGTGGAAACTTATTGGTGGAAAACAGAAATTAAAAAGAAAATAGAATAAAACAGGAACAGTATCGCAATCACCTAAGGTCTTAACGGTGACAGACACAATTAAATTTTAAGAAACCCAAGTTAGAGTTAGAAAAGTAATGGGTACGAAAAAAAAAAATGACAATTGGGAGAGAACATGTTCTAAAGGAAGAAGAGAAAGTTGAAAAGTATTTAAAAACGTAAGGAAAGCGAATACCAAAGACATAAAATCACCAATAACGCCCAAACATGGAAAAATTATTTTGCAAACCTTCTAATGGAAAACAGAGAAAAATTTAAAATCAGTGAAAACATGAATGACCAGATTAACTCATGGCTCCCTCTTCAGACTTAATAATAAAAAAGTAAAGGACGTTTGTAAATCACAAAGGAATGAGAAAGTAGCAGATCTAGGAAATATAGTAGGAGAACTAATAGAAAACGAATCATTCTTCTGTCGATCGTGAAATAAGCACGTCTTTTTTCCAAAAAATATCTTTGAGGAAACGTTAAAAATGCATTTCATCATTTCTTTTTCTTTTTCTCTTCCAATTTTCATTTAACAGTTACTTCCCCTAAAAAGCACCTCCCACCTCTACTATAAGCGCTAGCGCCTCTCTCGAAAAGAGCAACGTCCTCTCAAGATCAATGACTGTTACTTAAAGATGACGATTGACGTTATTTTTTAGCATTATACATCAAAAAAATGATTAGCACCTTGGGCAGTAGCTTGAAGATTTAGATCTTTGCTGGTGGGTGTTGTAGATGAAGTCCTTATGGGTCAGCGAAACAATAACTGGGGCGGTGATCGTGTCGAAAAGCGAGATTTGGAATCTTGCAATTATAAATTAGAGAGTAAACTTTTTATAAGCATGTATTTATTGTTTGATTTTGAGTTGGGGTCCTGTTTCATTCGTTATGTTTCGCTTTCTTTTAAACTCTTCCTGTAACGCAGAGTTCTAAATAAATTTTGTGTGGTTCATGATCTCCAAATTCCAAAATGCTCATGCTCCAGTCCATGTTGACACATCCTCTATTCCGAGTTCTTCTATAGAACACAAACAAAAAATAGGGGTTTATATTTTATCCCTAAGTTTTGGGAATCCCTAAGGTTTGTTTCGGGAAGCCGTATGTTTCTTATGAGAAATCTATGTTATTAGCCGTATGTTATCGTGACTATATTGTATGTTATCGTGATTTCACGTATAGTGCGTCTGTGTATCTGCTTATACGTATTTCGGTCTAATAGGCCTCTTCAGAACGGCTTTCACAGTCGCTCTGAACGTGAAAATAAATCTATTCTGTCTTAGGAAGCAACTCTAACATGGCTTTGAATGGACGCAAATAGCGACATCTGATATAAACTCCGTAAACTAATTTTAGAAACCAAATTCAGATTTTGGCTTTAATCTGTGCCTTCTAAGAATTGCAAGGCAAAACAGACGTTGATAAAGATGTTATTAGAGACATGGGGAATCTAAAATTTGCATTCCACAACATATCTACTCAACTAAGCAAAAATCCTTAGCGAATTGGTTTCTAGTACTCGTACAAAGTAAATTGGAATAAAAAGGAAAAGACAGTTAAGATTTGATTTCACGTATAGTCCGTCTGTGTATCCGCTTATACGTATTTCGGCCTAATAGGCCTCTTCAGAACAGCTTTTACAGTCGCTCTGAAACGTGAAAATAAATCTATTCTGTCTTAGGATCATTAAAAAAGCTTAGCTAGAAGTCTGTCTAGTGTTGAGCTATTCTCTATATGCTTCTTAATATGGTTGTTTGTAATATTGCCCAGTATGTTGTATATTATATTCTCTACTAAGTATTGCAGTTGGTGATGTCTCTTTTTTCCAATTTTGGTGAGAAAATTGCTATAGATAATTTTTTCGGCGTCGTTATCTCTAGAGGTGGATAAAAATCTTATTTTCCATTCCCTCTTTTATTAAAAACCTTATATTGCTTAATAAAAAATTTAGTTGAAAACTCCGTTGAGGTTATTTCTAATCATTTACAATCAGCATAGTTTATGCTTTTATTCAAAACACTAGATCGGAAAGCTACTACCCAAGATCCAAGTACTCTGGTCTTGTGCTTATAAAATTTATCTTTCACCAACTATTAAATAAGGATGAAAAGTGCAGTTCTTTATTAGTAAAGCTTGCTGTATCATTCTAACATTTTATCATTCTAACATTCCAGTTTTTAATATTGTTATCATCATCATCATCATTGGCTCGACAATCCTCTGTGGATTTTGGCCTGCCCTAAGATTCGTCGCCATTCTGTTCGGTTTCTGGCAACATGTTGCCATCTTCTGATTTTTAATATCCGTAAGTCGGTTTTAACTCCATCTAACCACCTAATTCGCGGTCGGCTTTTGCTTCTTCTTCCTACAGGTGTTCCTGTGGTTAGCTTTTTAGCAATCGTATTTTCTGTGTACAGCCAACAAATATTGTTATAGTGGAATAATTACACTATACATATAAATGACAGCTCCTTTTTTGTCAATTATTTTAATATGTAGTTGACAATCAATAATTGGTAACAAAGCATTTTCTAAGAAAAACGGGATCAAAAATCCAATTAGACTTATTAGCCATGTGGTTTTATTGGATTTATTTCTATATTTTGTACAAGTTATTTAGTTTTGTGTCCTACTAACGTATTACCACCTTGTTTCTACAGGCTAGTTGGTATTTTCGATAATTTAAGAGTTTCTTTTCTCACCGCAGCTATTATATTTAAATAGTATAATCGATAAATAAAATAGCTGTTTTCGTGTCATAGACAAACTCATATTATAAACTAAACAATTCCTCACTTTGTAAAAATGTTACTTTTCATAACCTGTTAGCTAATTAGCATATTTTGTTTAAGTAGATTTCCTCTAGTCCATTCCACTAAATATTAAAACGATGCTTAAAACTTTATCCTTAACATTTTTAAATGTAGTAAAAATATAAGTTACACTGTAAGATAAGACAAAATAGTAATCTGTAGAATATTTACAGATCTTAGATTCTCTTATAATCGTTACTAAAGCATTATTATAAGAAACTGATGTCTCCCAACAGACCAGAGAACAAATACACAATCACGCTCCAATCGGACCAATAATCACGGAGATATGATGTGATTTCCTTTTGGCAATGCCGCCATATATGTTTTTTCTGCCTCAAAAGATTCGCTATCCCCTCTCCTTTCCAATGATGGATCGTATGTCACGATCCCACGAAATATTCTACCACCACCACAAAACGCTCAAAAAATGAGCAGAATAAACCTTAGCGATTTCTTATGAGATTTTAAATGGGAAATGCGGCTGTACCCTGTTACCATTTTTTGAATGATTTCAACAATCGAATGCATTAACCTCCAAAATTGATTGCATGACTCATCCATATTCAAATAATAGACATGCGCGTACGGTCACCAAAGTGCGAAGCAGATACACTTACGGTTCAAGCCATGGAGGTCAAAGGTCCAAGTGCGCTCAACTGGCTTATTATCAACGTCGTCCAGAAAGTAGAAAGACAAAAACAACTTAACGCTACGAAGGAAAGAAAAAAAGAAAGTGGAAGGAAAAAGATGACCGCGGAGACGACTCATGTTCTGGTTAAAAAAAACTCTTCAGACCTGCTGCAGATGGGCCGTGTTAATGCGCCAATCTCCTTAATGGACAAAGAAGAAATAATTATTCACTTACGATATTTTTGTTAACCACCGCAAATATCGATGCAGTTCATGATATGATTGTATGATACCGTTTGATTGGGTTAAAATGTATTTCTGAGTCACTGAATATTTCATATGTATTCGTCCATCATATAGTTCACGTCAATATCAGTAAAAATTTCTACAAAATATCTTCTTTTGTTTCTTCTTATGTAGACATGATTCTGCCTGTTTTTCAATATGCCTCCAGTATGTTGTCGTTCCATCGTTTTTGTGGTCTTCCTACTGATCGTCTTCCTATTGGGGAACCCTCTCTTGCCATCTTTATTACTCTATTTGTTGTCATTCGGCTCATATGATCGTTCCATTCTACTCTTCTATTTCTTACCCAGTACCTACATGATGTGTTTCTACCGCGTATGTCATTATTGGTCTGATGACTGTTTTGTAAATTCTGCCGTTCATTTCTGTCCCGATATTTTTATTTCTCCATATTGTTTCATTCAGGCAACCTGCGGCTCTATTTGCTCTATTCACTTGATCTTCCACTTCAGTTTCGAGCTTTCCGCAGCTAGATAATGAGATGCCTAGATAATTAAACTTCATCACTTGTTCTATTATCTGACCTTCCAGCTCCAATTTACAACTTTGTTTGACCATGCATTTGGTCTTTTTTGGGGAAATTAACATGTTGAATTTTCTGGCGGTTATATTAAATTGGTGCAGCATACGTTGTAAACCGTATTCACTTTGAGAGAGTAGTGTTGCGTCGTCTGCATAGCAGATTATTTTAAGTTGGTTCTCTCCCATTTAGTATCCTTTTTTAGTTCTTACTTTTTTTTATTTCATCCATAATCAGGTTGAACAATAGAGGACTCAGGGAATCTCCCGGTCTTATCCCATTACCAGCTTTAATAGGGTCGGTTGGTTCTTCTTCTACTTTTACTTTTATTGTGTTGTTTTGGTAGATATTTTCGATCGTTTTGATTATTCCTAGAGATATCTCTTTTGCGTAAAATAAGTCTTTTAATTTGACCCGGTCAAATGCCTTCTTAAGGTCCACGAAACATAGATATGCCGGTTTGTTGTATTTTAATGATTTCTCTTGCACTTGCCTTATTATAAATATAGCATCGGTGGATCATCTTCCCGACTTAAAACCTTGTGGTCCTTCTGCTAGTGTTATAATTTCATTCAGTTTATTTGTTATCACTGTGGTTGTTAATTTTAGTGTTGTGTTTAATAAATTAATTCATCTGTAATTTTATGGGTCCCATTTGTCCCCCTTCTTGAAGAGGGGTATTAGGATGCTTGATCTCAATTCTTGAGGAATTCTGTTTTGTTCTATTGCAAAATATGGATCCCCAAATTGATTGCATTGTTCCTATAGGGGTAGTTCAAGTATTACATCACTCAATTTGGGGAAGGGTCTTGTTAAGCATGACGGTGCGTTAAAGAAGCGGAAGGAGAGTTCAAACAATGCGTTAGGTAACATTGTTTTTTTACTCAACCCTTAACCGGAAAGGTGTTGCCTGTGAGAAGGCCTTTAATGTTTATTTGTTATTATCTCTGATTTTTCGCATCCAACAAATTTGCCACGCCTCCTAATCCTAATGCGACTGGTCAGTTACCCTTCCATGGAATTTCGAATCAGTACCAAAACTTGTGCTTGAAATGTATTATAAAATAAAGTGATCGTAGTGTGTGGGACGACGCCTGTCTGTTTGTGTTATTAAGTGGTTATTATGAGCTACAGTGTCGCATTCTTCTTCAACGTCAATAAATCCACAAAGTGGTACATTATTAATAAAACATAACTTAAGACGTATTTTCAATAATACTAAATATCTTGACTTTTGATGGCAATTTTCAAATTTCTATTGTTATTCTTAATTACTGTTTTTTAGCAAATGTAGCCTTTCTTTTTGGTGGAATTAACCGGTAAAACGTAAGTAGCTCGTATTAATAAAGGAATGCGGCAGTCAGATGGTTTTTACGATGGATGGTCAAGCTACAGTAACGAGTATAAACAACTGCATCAACGTTTGGCATACGCCTTGTGGATATATGTATAAATATCGAGGTAATTGCATGTGTGAAACCCACAAATTACTACTTTGGAACAGATTTCTTTGAAATTTGTAATGTATTAATAAAGGATAGCCTTAAAATGAGAATGGATCTTTCAGACGACTACAGGTATTTGCATTTCTTCCGGCTATTTACAATTTTCTTTGTTATTGCTGTAATTTATTTTATAAAATTATACATTTTTCAAATGAAATGATGGTATAGGTTCTAGACAAAATCTTTCTCTGTATTTCTTCACCCTCCTTAGTAATAAACACGTGGTTGATATACCTATCTTCGAAGTAAACGTTAAATATTGTATTTAAGTCATTTTTTTCTTGGACTTCCTTAGACTTAATATTTCCTCGGGTTATTTACATAATCATCATTTTCGAGCATTTTAAGGTTGATCTGCACCCCCCCAAAAGACAAACTACAAATTCAAAAAATTTGAAAAAATTTGAGAAGATATATGTGATAACTAGAAGTATTTTGACAAATTGTGAGCAAACTTCATGTTTTCGTTTTTGAAAAAACTCAGAAAAACTATTTTTTTCCAAGTATAAAAAGGGAAAACCAAACATACAATTTTGTTAATTTTTTTACAACATGAAGATATAATCCTAAGAAATACTTATGAATTTTTTGAAAATTTTTGAATGTACAGTTTTGACACAATAGGAAAAAATAATATGTTCTGGTTTATAATAAAGCTACCGGTAAGAAACCGGAAAAAATTGAATAACAACATATATAAAACTGTAAAAATCAAAAATATTTGCAATAAAACATTAAATATTTTTTCCTAAACATATGAAAAATCTCGTTAAACAAGAATTATATCTTGAACTGCCGCCATTAAATTGTATTGTAGAGAGATGGTTTCATCTCTCGGTGCCACCGATCGGTAATATTTATCATCGATAGATAGCATTACTTTCGGAAACGCTTCAAACGAAATGCCATACTAACAGGGTTGCCATATCAATTACTTTGTACAACACTTTGGCAGATTACAACAAACTTTAATAAGAATGTTATCGGTTTGAAGTTTTGAACTGACCATGCTGAAACTTACAGGAATGGTACTGTAACTTTTGTTTTGAAAGTAAGATGTCATAAAATTTACACTCTACAAGTAATATATCTATAAAAAACCTATTTTAGGCTTTTTAATTAATTATTTTATAATTTACAAACAATAGTGTTCCTTGCATAACGTAATAGAGGTAATTTTTATATTGGTATTAGCATTAGTTTTAGTAGTAGGACAATTTATAATAACAATATGTTCCTACAAGGGCGTAACTTTGTATATTTGGTAAAATCATTAAAACATGTTTGTTAATGAATTCACTATATGAACACGATATATACTATTTTCCGATTGACACAGCAGAGCAGTTATTATACATAAAGATAATATGATATCTTTATGTATGGTAAAATGATATCTTAGCATACTTGGTCTACTAGTAATAAAGATATCAGCATTAAATGGTAAAGCGTATTTATTAAAATAACTGTCTACACAACTTGGCAACTCAGCCAATAGATATACCGATAGAAAACTGTAATTTATGTTAGGGTTTGAAAATATTACAGTCATCATGTAGAAATAATAAGTTGAAAATTTTACCACAGCAGCATGCCGCAGTAGAGCTATCTCTAGGATCAGAAACAAATTATATGAGAGTGCAGATCGACCTTAAGTACTCCATTTCTGATGATACATTTTTTCATCTTCATTCTTCTAATTATACAATTTTGTTTTCAATATATAGTTTTAATAAACTAATTATTGTTACAGGTATTGCGTGAAAAAGATTCACCAAGGCGTGGACTTGTGGAATTTCCTAATATGGCAGTAAACATAACTTTATTTTTAAGAAATTATATTGCAAAGAAGGAAGCATCTTTTAAACTCGTATATAACGTCAACGCCATATATATTTGGCTTTTAATTCATTAGAGCAATAGCAAGCGTTTACTAAACCTTTTAATCGTTTACACGTTTCGATAGCCCAGAGAGATAGAAAATGGTTATATTAAATCATTTTCGTACTTCGCTATCAGAGTAGATGACACCTCTGTGCGCTAACCACTAACGTGGTAAAGATTTTATAGACATTAGTTGAACCTTCCTAGTTTGAATTTGTATCAATCCGAATGACTGAAGATGGGGACACCGAAATAACAGTTATTTCGTTCTATTGATACCAATTCAAACGCGAAAGGTTAGACTGATTTATGCTTCACCGCGATATACATTTGGCCTTTAATTCAGAGAAAGAATACCTATTTGGAGACTGGAATTATACCCCATTATAATTAATACAAACAACCAAGACACAGTGATGTATGTAATGAGAGTTATTGACATTTTAGTTTTAATTAGTTGATTATATATACATATATTGGAATAATACTTAACAATAACCGAATCTCGAATTATAATATTAACCCCACATAGTTTGTTAACTGAAGGTCAAAACTATTTTTTTTTTTTCGAAACCGCGGGTCTCAACTTATTCTTATACCAATATAGTATGTCGTCAATTTCGCAAAAACTTCGTCCATATCTAATAATATATGATTAGAGTCATTATATTATAGTTATCGTGGCGCTTCGACCAATTGCATCAGGCCTTGACCATATTTAGAATACTGTGTCAAAGGTTGATGCGGTTTATGTGAAAACAAAATATTTTTATGCTTGTCTAATAGAGAAACATAAAAATAAATGATCCATGTTCAAGATATTTATCGTTTTTATGTTTATTTTTATTTAAAATTATAATTATTGTATGTAATTACTTTCACCTATAACTAAATGGCTGCAAGAGTCTTCGGGACGATAGAAACGTTTTTTATGATAATATTATGAATATTATTAGTGAATGCTCTTCCGTGTTAAAATTTTTTGAAAAATTTAACTTCTTCCTTATGAGAATAACTGTCGTCACTTTTAAACAGTTTTCATTATTATGTAACTGTATATTTGCTGACGACCACCGAAAATAATAGCACACAAATTAGCTTTTATCAATCATGAATGTCTTGTATAGCTTTTCTCAAAATATATCATCTTGATTTTCCCCCTGTTACAAGATTAGTGTTATTATTGCCACTGTCATTAATGGAATAACCACAGTTATTGGTTCTTAGTGACAAAACATCAGAGGCGGACTCCCGGTAAAAATTATAATACAGCGATTTTATTTTAAGACCTCCTATTTATTGTAAAAAATTGGTTTATTGCTAAAATTAATAGCTATATTAATAATACAAACATTCTACGACAGGTCGAACGAAGGTCCAAAATCAATATTAAAATAATTTTGGGTGATCTTCATGCAAAAGTAGTACAGGAAGATTGCCGTAGACCAACCATTGGCAATGGCAGTAAAGTCAAGTTCATCAACCTAGCTACATCCCTAAATATGATGCTAGCAAGCATATCTTTACAGCATAAAAATGTGCACAACGAAACATGGAGGTCACCAGATGGGAACACAATCGACCAAATAGTTCACGTAGCAAATGACACTCAACACTGCTCAGGTATTATCTTTGCAAATCGCCGAGGCGCAAATCTAGACTCTAATCACCACCTAGTAGAAAAAAAAACTAAGAGCGAAGATATCAAATAAATGTGAAAAGTAATACAATAATTGAAATGAAAAATAGGGTCAGTATTATAAGTGACGAAAAGTTCATGAACAGAAACTTAAACTTGCTATTAAACACTTTCGCAAATAATGAATACCCAAAATATATCCTCAAAAAACTAATATTTAACTCTGGATATTTTTGACGGTCCTACTAATATCGGAGCAGTACAACGAATTCAATATAAAAAACTGCCATTGATAAAGCATTTAATCCCTTTTGCGGCTAGATTATTTAAACAATTTACTAATATACGAATGGTTAAATATAATTTATTAAAAAACGGACAACTGTTTACAAAAGTAAAAGACAAGACTCCAACTCTTTATAAAACTATTTGTTGCCTTGTTCGGATTTACAGAGTTGTTATATCGGTCAAACTTAACACTGGCTCAAACAGAGAATAACACAACACAAAAGTGATCGTAAAAAAGAGAAAAATACCTGTGCGGCAGTTGACCACCACAAGAGTCATTAAATTACAATAATTAACTAAACTTAACTAAAAAGAAATATTTACTGTAATATTCTAAATAATCTAAATTAATTTTACTGTATAAACAATAAAAATTTTATCCATACTGTGTATTTTTAACATGTATAAAACTGACTATTTCTATTGTTTGTTAAATATGTAGTTGTGCTTTTTTTATGTTGGCTTTTTGTGTTTCTTAATCACTAATTAAAAAATAAAAAAATACTCTGTAAGTCTAATAATTTATAAAACTTTTCTTTTTATTAATTTTATAAATTCTATCGTAGTTTCTTCTGATGAAACTAACAAATAATTAGCGAAACATGGAGATGTAAAGAAAAAAAAAAATTTTTATTTACAAATATACAACAGAAAAAATAAAAAAATAGAAGAAATTATGCACGAGATAGAAACAGAAAATAATAGACACAACTCAAAACCATTTTACCAATACTTACTACTAGGTAATCGAAAACGGACAGCTAATATAGATATAGAAGTAGTAAAATGGCAGAAGTATTTCGAAAAAATATATCAAGAAACGGATAGAGAACAGAGAACACAGAGAACACAGAACAAGATGATGAAGAAGAAGAATTGACCTAAACAGAAGTAGAAGACTGACAGAAAAAGAGACAAGTGGAAGAAGATTTAAGGAGACTGGAAATTGGTAATATAAAAAGGACAATCAAAGAGAGAGAAGAATAGAGAAAAGAAGTGGAAATAGCGAATTCACACCAGAAACTGTAAAACCAAACCCAGAATGGGTTGATCAACCACACAAAACAAATCTTTAAGTGAAAAAATCAGCATTATTTACATAATGCCCAAATTATAAATATTATGTGGCAATCCATAAGTTCATACGAGCTCAGCTTCATACGAGCAAAAAACAACACTTGAAATTTTCCCAATAATTTTTGTTTCAATTACGAAAAGAATTCAAGCGTAATGAAATAAAAGAAATCAATTTGTCCAATAAATATGCTGTTTTCAAGAATTCCTTTATATCATTGTACGAAGTAACGGTCTAATGTAAATGATATAAAACGGATGTTGATCGATTCGACCAAATTAAGATATAAAACTAACGGTTCCATACAATTGTCAGGTTCGATTTTATGGTAATGTTATGTCATATTGCCATAAAGCTTTTTGAATAGTTGATCAGTTCCTTTATAGAAATTAGACAATATTAAATTATTCACTATGCGACTTCTGACGGGATAATACGAATTATAATAATTTTGTTTTAATTTTTGCCATTGAGGCTGTGGCTTCAATTAGTGGCCAGCGAAACATCAGGAAGAAATGTATCTAGACCATTATAAACCTGAAAACAATGCACTATTACAAAATATCCGTCGCAAATGCGTACGATCTTTGATATAAAAATTCACAGTAATGTATATGTTATCCTGGTGCCTTAAACGTGGACTAATACGTACCCCGATGCGCATCGCGTCGCCTTAAAACGTATGTCAATTTTTCTATTGGCCGAGAGATCTGAAAATGCCACATAAAAACATATAAATATGCGACATTTTCTGCTCTCGGCCAGTCTGGTATCGGCTCCCAAATAGGGTCCCCTGCACCCTGGGAGTCCGATGTTGGGGCTCTGCTCCAGTTCTACGAACGTTTAGACTCTGTGGCTGGACCTTGTCCACCTGCTACTCCTGTGTAAGAGATGTTAATTATCAACTAAAGATAGAAGATACGCAGAGGGTACTTCGAATAGACTGGTCGAAGACCCTCTGTAAGGCACCGTGGGAGTGTATAAGTGACCATACTTTGACAAGCCCTTACATCCCCTATGGTGATATATAAAGGACATGAATATGAACAAGTTTTTTATTAGTAATTACACGGGATCATCATCATACGTGATGCGACAGTCGTTAAAAAACCTCGACTTTCTTAAGTATCCAGCGTCAAATTGAGTATTGTGGTATAGTTTTTTACTTAATAGCATCTATCTTCTCAATATATTGGTCTTTTTCTCAGCTTCTATCCATCGGAGCTTTGTTTTACACCGGTTTATGGTTCCCATCGGTGCGCTTTTGTGTTTTTTTTCATCATATTTGATTCGAGTGCTCAGGCTACATGTCCTGCCTATTGTAGACGGAATTGTTTAATTGCATAACAATGTTCTATTCTGTAGCCCAAACTTGTATCTGCGTCTTCATGTTTTGTCTTTACAAACCGCTCCAAATCTTTTGTGTAGTATTTTCTTTTCATATACGAGAGCCAGGACTATCCTCCTGTCCAACCTTTATCTTATACCGGAAGATATTTGTACGTTTTAAAACGTTTATACGTCTTTACTCAGGTTTATATATTCATTGTTCTGCTGCAACTGTTGGGTTTGTTAGGACTTCTATTATTTTTGGCCTGATTATTGTAATGATATCCAGGTTGTCAGTCTGGATTGATATATTAAATATAGTTCACCTATTTTTTAAGTTAGCGTCTCTAATGACCTTTTCTAAATCTATTTTGAGTTCATTGTCGAAGTCCTCTGTGTGTTTCAAAGTGGGCTGATGTGTCGTTCGGAATTTTTACTGGGGATAGCATGTTAGCGATGGTTATTTTTATCATATATATGAGTTTTTAGAATATAATAGATTAGAAATATGCTTTATTGCCACTGAAAACCGTATAATTTTATAGACAAAGCTTACAAAAAGTCAGAAAAATAACAATAACAATTTAAAATTTACTAAAATTACATAAATCGTCAATATCACAAATTAAAAGATAATAAAATACACAATCCATTGCAAAATTTAAATAAATTGCAAATTGCATAATAAAACCTTACGAATTAATAAGTTTAAGTTGCTGCTTGTGGTACCCAAATATAAATAAAAATACTCTAGTTACTTATACATAAAAGTACTTTAATTTCTTACTGTACTTGGAGATATATTCAATAACAAAGACGTTGGTAGTAAATTTCTTGATGTAATTTCTTGAAAGTGCCATCCAGTAGTCATTTTTGGATTCCCCAAATTAATTTATAGCATTCGATAGGCTCTGTCTTATAATAGTGTCATAATATGTTTTTTAAAGTCGACAAACAGGCGGTATAGATTGTTATAGATGTTAAACTCTTGAGCTTTCTCAAGAATTTGGTATAAAAAAGGAAAGATCTTGTTAATGATCGAATAGGCTAGCCTTAAACCTGTCAGACAGACTTCAGAGTAAGGCTCTCATACAAGATGGTTGTTACAGAAATTTTTTAAATTTATTTATTACCATCGAAAAGTGGTATTTGAAAGTATTTGTATTAACATTTAAAAATTTTGTCTTTCAAAACATTATAAAAATTTGGTGCCATTAATTAGACCAGTACAGGAAAAAAAGCTGAAAACATCTTATACAGGTTCTCATTCACTTCATCTACTGTGACAAATTTTATAATTATCTAATTTTGTTTCTAGTTCTGCAGGTTTAGAAATGTTCTACCTATCTAATCAGGATATCCTGTTCGTTGGTGTATTTTTGCTGTAAATTATTCTATAATTTGGTTTTACTTTTATTTATTTTTATTGCTGGGTAATAACCAAAATAAATTTAGAATTTTTAGAGATTTTCTATTATTGGCCGATGTAGAAGGGTATAAACAACGATCAGAATAGTTCAAATTGTATCGAAAAACGTTGGACAGTTTATGGTCTATGAAAAATACTAAAATGCAACAAAAGTTGTAACTACCCTTTTTTAAGCTACATTTATTACCTGCTAACTTAGAACTGATTTCAAATGTACATTAAAATGATTGGATATGCATGATCTACTTGCCGTAGACTCCGTAAAGGAATGACATCAAAATAATTTTATTACCCTTAAGTCATATATCTGTTTCACTACAAAAAAAATACAAATGCCACCTAGGTAGTCTCTCTTTATACATTCTTCTTTTTCTTCGTTTTTTCTTTGGTATTTGTTCGTACGTTTCGGGCAAACAGCAAGCCAGCGAACATTCTTCTGCAAAGGGTACTTTACATATCGTGATCACGCACGCGCGGATGCTTAGTGCATCAAGGATAACACGAGGAAGGTCGTGACGAAGATACGGACGATTATGCGATGCCAAGTTCATGAAATTTTCTAAACTTCGAAGGTTAGAACAACTATATACAGTGTGTTTCATCTTTTATATCAGTATCAATTTATATCAATATCAATAAAGACTATCTTAATTATTGCGAATGTCGATCTAAGGATCAAACTTATTAGAGACTCACAACCTCTTATCGTGTTATCAAGTTGTGTGGGCTAAAACGGTTGGTGTTTTACATATATCTCCGCAAAGTATAATACAAGGAAATATCGAAAAATGCAGGCATCTGGGCTACAGAAGAACATCTTGGATTGGAAGCTTAAGAGAGTGGTTTGTTGTACCTTATATGAACTGTTTAGAACAATATAAATAAGGTTAGAATCTTCAATACCTTCTACGTCCAATACAAAGAATTTCTATTTCTGAGTAGCAAGTTCTTAAAAAACATTGTGTCACCGATTGCAGCACTTTTCAATCAAGAGTTTCACCGAGAAATGAGCTTCCGGGATCCCTAAACCTTTAATAAATCTGAACTGTATATCACCACACAATTCTCTAAATCTTTTAGTTATTCTGACGTAAATAATGCAAAGAATTGCTGTCAGAACGTAGTTTATTACCCTAATAAGTCTCTAAATCCAGTTGGTTAGATCTCTGGATGAAGAAGATACCTACTAGTCAATTTAATGTGTATACTCTGTTACATATTTTTTACCTGCAGTTCATCATCTAGATACCTGGATGATGTGCAGGACGATTTAAGGGAGATTGGAGTAAGGTAATGGAGAAAACAGACACTCGACAGGAAAGGATGGAAGAATGTTTTAAGGCAGGCCAGGGCTCACGAATAGATGTAGCGCCAACTAATGATGATGATAAATGAAAGAAGACACAGTTGAATTCCAGAGTGACGACACTGATATATTTATACACATAAAGGACAAGAGAATACATGAAATTACATTAGACGAAGTGGAGAAAACTTTAAAAACATTTAAAAACTGCCGACTTCCTGGACCAGGTAGAGTATAAATGGTTTTCTTAAAGAAAACACTTTATAATGTATTTTATTTGTTGACCTGGTTGTTTAATAAATGTCTGATCAAAGAACAACATAAACACTTTAGAAAAGGTTATACCACCAATATCTTTAAGAAGGGTGACAAAAGGAGGTGTTCAAACATCGTGGAATTACCGTCCTCGACAGCACTGGGAGACTATATGAAAAAATCTCGAATTAAAAACTAGTATGTAGAAACTGAAGGGTAGAGTAGTTTCAGAGTTGAACGATCCTGCGTAGATAACACATTTTGTATTTGACAAATTACAGATAAAAGGCTAGCGCATCTAGAAACGCAATTAGTTTTTATCGATTTGAAAAAATCGTACGACAGCAGACCATTTTCTAGACCCTGGACTGCAATGAAAATAAAAAACATCAATCACGTATATAAGAGATTTGTATAGTAAGATGACAAGCTGTTTTAAAATTGGTACATCCCTCTCTGGTTACATCCCTCTCTCGGAGAATTGAAGTAAAAAACGACATACTGTTCTCCCTTAGCTTTGCCAATGATCAGGTTATTCTAGCAGATGTAGAAAAATACGCCCACTATATGGAAAGAAAACCTAATGAAGAATAACTCAAATGAGGCCTGGAAAAATTTTGACAAAACGGAGTATTTAAAGTAAAAGGAAGCAGTAAAGATTTAATAGTTTTATTAAAAAACGATCTTTAGTAAACGCTGGCTACAAATAAAAATATCTTGGATTGTTAATTAAAGTGAAAGAGAGGGCATTAAAAATGGGATAGTAGTAATTAAACAAATGTACTTCGTTATTTGGAAAAGGAATACAAAAAAGTGGAAGTTAAATAACGACTTTACAAGAGTAATGTAGAGACATTGCCACATACGGATCGAGGGTGTGAAAGATTACAAAAAAAACGAAAACAGATTAAAAGCACAGAAAATTGATTTTTGGCGTCAAAGTTGTGGATTAAATCAGTTGGACAGAGTCACTTATGAAGAAATAAGAGCAAAATTTAAGATAGAGAGAATAGATACTACAGAAGCAAAGACTAAATTGGTATGATCACTTAAGACGAATATCAGAAGATAGATAGCCTTTGAAAATATGGAAGTGGGAGCCAAAACATCGAAGGAGAAGAGGAAGGCAAAGGCTAAATGAAAACAGAGTAGTGAAGAATACCATGAGAACCGGAAAGCTTCAAAATTATGGTTGAAGAAATAGGAATAGATGAAGGCTAAGAAGCGAGGAACGCCGAATGGTGTAGACCCATTCGCAAGATAATGATCGTGATAATGATATTTTAGCGTCCTAGAATACCAATGATCTATTATTTGCACGACTATTCACTTAATTGATTTAATTCAGTGACTATAACATTTATATTACTACTATTTTAGTTACTACGATTATATGTATTCAAGGTATTTTCTCTTCTTTCCTTCCTTAATTCACACGAACTCGTAAGTTCTTTCTCACTCTGTAAATACGGATAATACGACATAAAATTTATCTGTATACTCTACGACAAAATTATAGACTCTGATGGATCTTAAATTACATATGTATTTATAGGAAAGGTCTTGCATGCTGCTCATGTAAATATTTTATTCGAAATGTAATAAACATGTCAGAGCATTTGACACGGAGGGCAAAATTATCGTGGTCATTTCACTTAAATGGATAATTGGCTAGTGCCTGTAGCACGTTTATCTCCAGTGTTTACGAAATACCTGCAGACATTCGATTAATTTGTAGTTTTTATAAAGAGGCAACAATTTTCTTGGTGTGTTTCCAACTCACTAGGTGTACTACTTGCTGAAATTATCAGAGGGTATTACAATAATGATTTTCTTTTATTTGTCATTTAGTTTGTAGCGTTTTAAACTTTTTTTTAACTACGAAATATTTATATGTTAAAAATTTCTAAAGATACCCCTATTTGTCTGTTTGCAACGTTTAAAATAATCAATAAAAGGCGTATTAGCACTGGGGGTGTTTTTTTTTTATTTACATTCAAAATTCCCCATTTCATACATGTTATTTCTAACTATAATATTTCAAGATTTTTTTGTCGCTGAACAACGATTTGTTTACATTCAAGCCCCCAAATACCCCGGTTTGTCAAGAGATTTTGTTGTAAGAACGAGGTCAAGAAGGGTATTTTGTTTGTTTAGGTTCATAGACCAAAACTAGCTGTGAGACGCGAGGGTAATTTATTTTGGTTGAATTTGTAAAATCTAACGCATAGGAGTCAAGCAGGGGATTTGAGAGTAAAAAGATGTTTGGGTGATTAGGAATCAGGAGTTGATTCAATTTTCTTGGTGTGGATGTCTTAAGACCGGCTAAGATGATAATACTCTTTGCATAATGACAGTTTAGAATAGAGTAATCATCGTAAGACTTGTGCAGTACACCGGAACTGAAGAAACTTTTGAAAATTATTATATAGGATGTCCCACCAGCTTTGTTGTCGTTTGCCTGCTTGATCCAGCCCAATCTGCGTCAGATCTTCGTCCCTGCGTATGGAAATGGTTTCCTTTTGTTCAAGGAGAGTTTTGTCCTTGCAGCTCCAATCCCAGAGATAGCAAGTTTTCCAAAGTTAAGTGTCAAAGTTAGTGAATCAAGGTAACATTTAACATATTAATTTTAAAGTAAAGACAGACATTTTTTTGGTAAAACAATAATTGCTTTCATTAAAATTTAAAGGGATTTGTAATAATTAATAAATTATAAATTTTATGGTTTAACTTAGCTGTCATTTTAATTGTTTCTTTTTAATTTAATGTTAACATATGACAGCTAGCTTTATTTTTTTCGATATTTATTTGTTTTGTTTATTTTAAAAAAAAGGTTAATCTCTGTGCGGTAACATTTGTAAGTTTTTGTAGTATCTCCAACCCCTGGAGTTTGTAAACGGACACATGTAAGTTTTTTATTCTGTATTTGGCAACTATTTATATAGTATATTTTTTGTGCCATTTATATGTTTGATAACCGTTTGTATGAGACAAAAATAAACGTTTTGATTTGTTTCTCTGATCCATTTTTTTATTTATTTTAGAAAAATCTCAAGAAACTTTCTTTCCTCCAGCAGGAAGTTTTCTCGAAGCGGCGTCCCATTTAAATAGCTAGAGGTATTTCTTCTTGTCTTTATTTGCCCATTTGTCTAGGAGATTTACGTAAGTAACCCCTATGTTTCATTTTTTTGTAGTTGCCCCAATTTCAACCCCCTTGCCATTTGTCGTTCAGTTATCCACGACCCCAGCTCTCCAACAACCCCCTGAGTGCCGTTCGCATATGTTTCGATTATTTTACTTGCCCTATCTTCACCCCCATAGTTTCTGTCCCCAATTTTATATCCTATGTTCTTACCCTGAGGTAGGCAAAATAATTTCGTTGCAAGTTAAGTATACAGGCTCTTTAATTAATTTGCCACAATTCGTGAAGTTGTGGTCTGTGAAATGCTAAGTTCTTGTGAGCAAAGTGAAATCGATTGGTTCAGATTTTTCTGCACAATTTTACGGACAACAGCGATGTTTTCAGCAGCTCTATATTTTTGTCAACATACGGGTTTTACTTGATTGTTTACTGAACCAGTGGATCCACCACACAGAATAACTCTCTCGATAGAACGATTAGGCGATCGCAAAATGGGCGAATCGAGCTGAATGTTCCTTGAAAATGACACCTATTTTCATTTTCGACACCAAATATAGCGATAATTGTTTAAAAACAATTTTATCATTTACATATGTTGGCGTAGGCTATATACACTCATGGATATTTGGCAAAAGAGACTGAATTCCCGACAGGCAATTTAACAGATATAGCTTTAATAGTACGACTGCTATCAATTGTCAAAATTCGGAAGTACCTATTGGTAAAGCCGTTAGTAAAAATATAACTGACAAACAATGATCTGCTTGTTGTTTTATTTTATATGGTTTAAATATTTCTTTTATCAAATTTTGTAAAATACATCAGCAGTTTTCTCAATAGTCCCTTGGTTCCTATTTGCGAATGAACATAGTCCATACTTCTTTTTAACTTTTTGGGATTTTTCCTCATTTATATGTCTTGTTAATAACTCTGTAACATAGTTTGTCCTAGGTTTTTGTTATAAGGTGCTTGGGTTATCTTACAGAAAGGCTGAGGAGTGAAGATATTATATATTTGTAGCTGGCGTTTACTAATGATCGGTTTTCCATTATTAAATGTCTACTGCTTTCTCTTACTACTAAAGACTCCGTGTTGTCAAAATTTTTTACAGGCCCCATTTAAGTTATTCTTCATTAAGTTTTCTTTTCATATATTGAGACCATTCTTGTGCACCTACCATGGTATGGGTCTGGCCGTATAATCGTTGGAGATTCTTGGTTTGCTTCAGTGAAAACGGCAGTCCAACTACATAAATAAGGTCTGTATTTTTTGGGTATTGTAAAAACAGTTACCAAGCAATATACGTTAAAACTTTTCTCTTTTGTCTATGCATGACACGTCTGAGGAGACTTTTTTTTTTGCTTTCAACTACATTTTGTAAACGTTTGTTGGAGACATTAAGAATTTCCATTATAAACTGTTTACATACTCCAAAACCATCCAGAATATTAACACAGGACACCTCTGTGTTGCTAACTGGATTTAGTTTTTTTCTTTTTATAGGCTCAGTCTGTATGGATCGATTTATAAAAGCTGTTTGGAGATCTTTCTGGAGAAAGTCTTTGTTTTTGTGATATATTATTGGTACATTTGTTTCTACAATGATGATTTTCAAGTTTTCGTAATTTTTTGCTTCATAAGTATTGTGTTTTTTGTCCATGTAAGCTTACCTGAATTTTTTGCTATTTTAGCCCTATTTTTTTTACTTATCTCGCCTCCGAATCCAGAACAAGCTCTTCTTAAAAACACTGTAGTTTATATTAACATAAAACACTGCAGTTTACATTTTACATTATTACTTTAACAACAAAAGGCACAATGGAAAAGAGGTACCAGTACACCTGTATCTTTTCTCTTCGAAGCCATACTTATAGTTGGCTTGGAAGCTAAGTAACTTGCCGTTAGAAAGCAGCACCTGTTAAACTTATAGCTTAGATCCCTTAACCTCCAAATAGAATGAAAGATTTTCAGTTCAGCGATGCAATTTTTTCAATATTTACAAAAATGTGACTTATACCCCTTTACTTCTAGGGTCCTCAATTGTAAACTTTTCTCTGTCTTCAGCTGTTCTTATTAGCTGTTAAAAATTTAGCTTTGTTATTTACTAAACATGATATAAACATAACCATAATGAAAAAAACTTCATACATTATTATAATTACTAATTGCATTGATTCTATTTTTTTTATATGTAGTTTTTATAATTGTTAATTACGTTCTGTATTGTTTGTGTAATAACTGAAGATTGGAGTTAAATGAAGATGAAATTAAGCAAGTCCTGCTATTTCATTTGCGTGTATCACCTCATTATCTCACCTCTCTAAAACAATTTCCTGTGTACTCTTGTCGGAGCTCGTTATTCCCAAGTAAATTACTCAAATTAGAATATTTCGTCGGTGACAAAAAGCTGTCAGCTTTACAACAGTAGCCGAAGAAAAAAAAACACCTCCGAGTACCGGTTCGGTCTCAAATTACAGGATAAGAACTGTTAACCGACAAATACCTTCAGAGACTGGACCTACCTCAATATCAATTTCGACATCAACGACCCGTAATCCGTTTATTCAACATTTCACAGTTAAAATCGTTTGGTTCCTGTAACCGACAATATTTTGATAAAAAGCTCTTGTATTATATCAATACGCTCAAACTGACCCGTTCGGCAATAATAGATATAATAGATACAATAATCATAATAGCAGTAATGGGTACAACGGCAATCGTAAATACGATCATACATCAACGCCACTTTTGTAACGGTACTACTTAAAAATCAAATTGAAATAAATGACAAGGAGATTGTTTTTATAGGTGGGATTAATCATATTCAATAACAGATAATGCTAGATGATTGAAAGAATATTTATGAAGATACCAGGTGATTCTGTGGGTTCATTCATTTCGACGTAGAGGTTAAATACGCAAAAAATTACGTGGGCACAATCTATACCGGATTTCTTAATATCTGATAGCACGGTCTATTCAAAATAACAATTTTTTTAATAATGATATAAATAATTAATAAAGTTCTACTTTTAGAGCAGGTAAAGTCTATATAGACGTAAGAATCAAGGGTACGCGGTCCATGGATGCAAGGGAAGAGTTGCATCCCCTAAAATCTAATATTTATTTTCAGTAGTTAAAACTATATAATCATATTTCAAATTGGTTTGTAATAATTCAAATATTTAAAGATAAAATATGTTTTTCAAGAAATCATCACAAGGTTTTAGATCAGGAAGATCATGCACTGACGCTATATTTATAATGAGGCACGTGCAAGAGAAATCATTAGAATACGATAAACTAGCATATCTATGTTTCGTGGACCTTAAGAAGGCATTTGATTGAGTCATATTAAAAGACATTATCTACTTATTGTACGTAAGAGAGATACCTCTAATAATAATTAAAACGATCGAAAATATGTACCAAATAACACAATAAAAATAAAAGTGGAAAAAGAACTAACCGACCCTATTGAAGCTAGCAATCTGATAAGACAGGGAGATTCCCTGAGTCCTCTATAGTTCAACCTCATTTTGGATGAAATAATAAAAAAGTAAAACTAAACAAGGGTACCAAATGGGAGAAGAAACAAATTAAAATAATCTGCTATGTAGACGACGCAATACTACTCTCTCAGACTGAAGATTATTTACAACGTATGCTGTACCAATTTAATATAACCGCCAGAAAATTTAACATGTTAATTTTACCAAAAAAGAAAAAATGCATGGAACAGCAAATATGCTAAGATGTATATTTGAGTTGGAAGGTCAAATAATAGAACAAGTGATGGAGTTTAAATATCTAAGAATCACATTATCTAGCTACTTAAAGCTCGAAACAGTAGTGAAATATCAAATAAATAGAGCAAACAGAGTCACAGGTTGCTTGAATAAAACAATATGAAGAAATAAGGATGTCGGGAAAGAAATGAAAGACAGAATATACAAAATAGGCATCAGGCCAATAATGACATAGGCGACAGAACGATCATATAAGCTGAATGACAACAAATAGAGTAGTAAAGAGGGTAAGAGACGGCTCCCCAATAGATAGACTTTATTAACATGAAAACGATGGAACGACAACTTACTGGAGGAACATTGAAAAACAGACACAGTCATTTCTACGTAAAAAGAAGAAGAAGAAATCATTAAATTACGTTACAAATGATAATTACTGCCAACAGCGGATAGTGACTGGTGTATGTTTGGATGCAATTTCAGAAACCATTCTGCCCGCGCCACCATCGGTCAGTTCAGTCAGCACTCGTCATCATTAATCATTCTTGTTTTACAACCCTAAGTGGGTCTTAGCCTCCTCAAGAATTTCTCTTCAGTCGTACCAATCCGTCGTCTTCCTCCACCAAGCACGTATTCCCATATTTCTCATGTCTTCATCGATGTTGTCGAGTAACCTTGTTCTGGGTCTTCTTCTTCTTCTCTGACCATTGGGTCTATTAAGTAGCGTTTTTTTAGCCGGGTCATTCTGTTCCATCCGCATTACATGCCCTATCCACCTCAGACGTCCAATCTTAATATGTTTTACGATATCTGGTTCCTGGTATATTCTATAAAGTTCGAAGTTGTATCGTCTTCTCCACACTCCATTGTGAGTCACCGCGAGAAGAGCACGCATTGAAAAGCTACATCCACTTTCAACTGGAGGCCTTCTTCAAGAGCCACAACCTTTCTCTTGCTATAAAACTCTGAATGCTGCAATGCTATGTCCTCTCAGCCTTTTTTATGCTGTTGAATCTTAGAACTAAAACGAAGATATCTGCAGAAGATTGAAAGCATTTAAGATGTGGCTGTATCAGAGAATACTTAAGAACCCGTGGAATTACCGAGTCACAAATGAGGAGACCCTCAGAAGAATGAAGAAGTACCTAGAAGTACTATCATCAAATCTCGAAAGTTACAAGACTTCGAATAAATTATGCGAAATTAATCCAGATATGCCCTCCTAGGAATCATCTTGCAAGGAAAAATATATGGAAAATGAGGTTCAGGAAGAAGAAAAACATCCTAGAACCTGGTTCAACGCAATATCTGTGCAGCTTTTCCGCGCTGCTGCAGATAAGATAAAGACTGCCATGATGATCGTCAAACATTCGTCACGGATAGGCACATCAAGAAGAAAGTCTGTATTTTCTACCATACATCCTTCTTTCAGTATAAGATTCAATAGAATAATACAGATTCCCAGATCTTCGTTATCAAATCTTTCTCTGTATTATAAGTTCCAATATTTTATATTTTATCTCCTTTGTCTTTTTGAAATAATAAGCATATATTTCGTTATTTTGCATTTATATTTATGTCCTTCTTAGCACTATCTATACCTAAGCTATAATAGACATTAGATATTATCAATCTACCTATAATCGTTGCAATGGTTACAGTACCATCTGTATTTCGCAAGTTATTAACGGTAAATCTTTGTTACCAAAGTCAGACTTTGCTACTAAAAAATTATGTTATTTCCGTTTTATATTTAAGATATAATCAAAAGGGAATAAAAACTTACCCTCGCAATGGAAGCCATCTCCTTGATAACCTGGAAAACATGTACAGTGGAAACTGCCAAGGGTGTTGGTACAATGAGCAAATACGTCGCATGGTCTGTATTTACACTCGTTTTCATCTGCAAAAATTAAGATACATGTTAAACAAAAATTACTGACAACTTTTAAAATTATTTATAATTTTGTTTATTGTTATTTATAAAAAAAGTGTATACACTCTGGACGACTAGGTACTCAGAGCAGATTAATTCAAGCTATTAAAATGCTGCACAAAGACCAACCTCACCTCTGCCGGTGTACGGCTGAAACAGATCGTTTCGTTTGGTACCTTGGATAAAAAGCCAGGTCCCTCAATGGGTCCCTTTATAACCGACAAATTCGGTCTTGGTCTTGCAGTCTTGGTCTTGTTCTTGCATTTTTGCAAGACCAAGACCAAGACCAAGACTGCCTAATTTTAGCAAGACCAAGACCAAGACTGACCGTGCAAGATTTACGCAAGAACAAGACTAAGCCTGCAAGACTCTTGCGTCTTGCAGTTAGGACGGAGTGTCGTTTTAGCGAGTATTGTAGTTCGGGTATATGTTTAAATACTCTATGAGACGCAAAAAAATATTATGTAATAAAAATTTAAAAAACTGGACTTATGCGCATTACGAACAATACCATAAACATACATCAAAATCATCAATCAAAATATTCATTAAAAACAACACATTTGACACGTGCTCAGAGATCATAATTACAATGTAAAAATAAAATATTTTGTACATTATTTTTCAGCGACTTCTTCGCTCTGAAATTAATTGTCCAGATTTATAGCCGCCCTCTAATCATAAAATAATCTTGCATTGATACGTCGACAGTAATATCGTATCGAAATTTTTTAAAAATATGTCACCTTAGCTATAAAAAATATAACACTTATTATTACGGACACCCACGTCCCACTTACTAATTCAATTTTTTTCCCACTATAATTTAGTTAGGAGGAATCTAAATAAACAAATCTTATCGGCCTAAGACAAGACTAAACATTATTGTTTCTGCTGAGTGTGCGATGAGATCATTCGGTTAAACCAAATTTGCTGAAAGAGCGCGATAATATTCAAAAGTTTATTAATAACAGATAATGTAGCTTACCGTGTAAACAAAATACCGAAGTAACGATATATTATAATTCTTGGTTTGTTGTTAGATACTTAGGGTATTGAATAGTAACGGACATTTATAGTAGTAGGTACTTTTTCGACATCACTAAACTTCATTTGACAAGTTTACAATTTGACATGGGGGACAAAGATTTAAATAGTTTTAAAATAGTCGGAGTAGTGAGCGTTGGAATTATAGATATAAAAGACCTAAAAGCAAATTTGATGAGTTTTTCGAAATAATTTATGCATCCCAAATTGCTTTGTTTGAATTGTGCCTACATAGAAAGGTTAAAATGAAAATAAAAAACAGAAACACTTCAGGTTTAAGGAAGCATCTAATATCTTTTCACAAAAAAGAATTACAAATATTTCTTCCTGAAAAACCAAAATTCTGGTTCCTAAAAAAATATTCCTACTACTTCATTTTGGTAAATTAATGTATTTATTAAGTAGATATCTCCTTAATTTAAACTAACTTCTTTTGATTATCATTACTTTCTTACCTATTCTTTATTTTTTCAAGTTAGTTTTTTATATAAAAGTAGAGCTAAGATTGTTAATAACATTTATGTTGCTTTAATAAGTGGATTATTGTTTGTTATATTATCACCTAAAGAATATGTGCCCTTGATACCTGTATTTGGATTTTTGCCACGTACCAATCTTTTTTAAGATTTCCATTTCATATATGGTGGAGGTCCATCAATACCTTTCTAGACAGAAAATGTTCTTTAAAATAGTCAAGTTTATGTCATTAATTTGGTTTTTTTGTGTTTTAACCATGTTTGATTGACTTTCATGGGGCATAGTAGATAGCTGGGTTAGTTAGAGCATAGGCACGGATCGCTTAGATCGTGGCTTCAAACTTCCCTTGTAACGTTTAATAAATAGCAATAGGCTAATGGGTAACTGCAAGACGTGCAAGACTCTTGCTACAAGACCAAGACCAAGACCAAGACCGGGAGTGCAATACCAAGACCAAGACCAAGACCAGGTGTATTGGCGCAAGACCAAGACCAAGACTGTCTAAGTCTCGTCTTGTTCTTGCATTTGGGCAACACTACGACAAATGCATCTCTGACGCACATAAATTAACGCGAGTGAGTATTGTGAATTGACTACCTAAAAATGCTCTATCCAGAGGAAGAACAAACGACGCTAAAACCGAAAACACCAGAAATTACTACAAATGAAGAACTTAATATAAATGTACAGGAAGTTCGGAAAATACTTGAAAACCTAAAGAACAGAAAAGCAGCAGGTAAAGACGTGATACCAAACGAGTTACTGAAATATTGTGAAGTAGCAATGATAGAACAAATAACAACATTAATTAATAAAATTATAAAACACAATAAAATACCGGAAGAATGAAGAACGAGCGAACTAGTTCTACTATTCAAAAAAGGAGATAAAAACAGCCAGAAAACTACAGAGGTATAAACTTGTTAAATACTCCGCTAAAACTTACAACTAAGATTTTACAAGTGCTAATAATTTAGAGGATAAGTTTAGCAGATGAACCACAGGGTTGTCGTAGTGGAAGATCGTGTACAGATGCAATATTCGCTATAAAGCAAATTACTGAGAAATCACTAGAGTATAATAGACCACCATTTCTGTGTCTGATTGACCTAAAGAAAGCGTTTGACAGAGTAAAACTCAAAGATGTAATCCATCTTCTGTATAATAAAGAGGTTCCCCTAAATATTATAAAAACTATCGAAAACATCTACCAAAACAACAAAATGGAAGTCAGAATAGATGGACAACTTGCAAAACCTATAAAAATAGACAGCGGAATAAGACAAGGGGATTCATTGAGCTCCATTCTCTTCAATTTGATCACGGATAAAATCATCAAAAGCGTTAACAAAAGAAAAGGATATAGAATGGGAAACAAAGAAATAAAAATACTTTGTTACGCAGACGACGCAATATTGATAACGAAAGATGAAGATAGTCTGCAAGGGCTGGTCCATAAATTTAACATAATAGCAAAAGAATTTAATATGACAATCTCATCTCAGAAAACTAAAACAATAGTAGTCAGCAAAGAACCAACCAGATGTAAAATAGAAATTGACGGCATCAGTATTGAACAACTAATGGAAATAAAAGACCTGGGAATTACACTCTTTAGCTATGGAGACCTGGACAAAGAAGTGAGAGATCAAGTACAAAAAGCAAATAGACTGGCAGGATGCCTTAATAACAGTATATCGGGAAACAGACATATTAACACAAATGAAGTCAATAATTTACAACGCCAGTGTAAGACCAATAATGACATATGCCTCAGAAACAAGACCCGGTACAGTCACAACGCAAAGGCTACTGGAAACTGCAGAGATGAAAGTACTGAGACGAATTACAGGAAATACGCTGAGAGATCGAAAGAGAAGTGAAGACATTAGAAGAAAATGTAACGTACAGGGTATAAACAAATGGACACAAAATAGAAAAAAAGAATGGAGTAACCACATAAGCAGAATTGAGGAGACCCGTGTCGTCAAAATAGCAAGAGATAAGTCACCAATCGGCAGAAGAAGTATCGGAGGACTGCGCAAAAGATGAAGTGACAACCTTTCATAGAGGTATTATTCCGCCAATGAAAAAGCAGAATTGCTTATAAAGAGGAAGAAGAAGAAGAAGAAGCTGTTATGTTCACAGCAATGTTTTCAAGTTTTGAAGTTGTTGTATGACGTTAGGAAACTATTATGCGCATAGCATTAACCTGCAGTAAAACGCACATACCTTAGGTAAGAAAGAAGATGAGAAATAATTCCCATTTTTAATGGGATATAATGATTTGCCAAATTTTAGTTCTGTGTGAAAAAAAAAAAACGAAAGTCTGTATAAATTGACTGATCTACCTTGTATAATTACCTTGTATAATTCGACAAAGTTCCTATCATTTAGATATACTCGTATAGCAAGTAAAACTTCATTTTAAAATAAATAGACAGATTAAAAGACTCATTTTCTATAGTGTAAATGAACCTCAACGAAGGACATCTTGAGATAAGCATAAAATCTCACGATATAAGCATTTCTAAGAACAATAAGTAATCGATAAGGAAAGAGGTAACGACAGACAATCTACACTAAGCTGAATGTACTTATCGTTTTAATAATGATTTGCAAAACTTTGCTGCAAGATCAACTGCAAACGTTTTTGTAATGGCCAATAATGAGAATCTTTCTTAATAACTGCATAGGATGGTTTAACGAGTCATTCCACTAAAAAGTCACAAGCACCTCTAATCGCTTAATACCTTGGAAGAAAAATCTCTAATAACTTCTCATCACTGTTGATACTGATATGACGTGGAATGACAGGTATTCATGCATGTAGAATGAGTTGTTTGACTATATTTAGATTAAAAACAGACCAAAAATATATTCTGCTGTGATTACACCATCAATGTACACTTCGTGTTTTGTATTCGAATAAATTATGAATAAATATACACTCATATACAAGATGCAGCCCTCATGTGTGCTGTCTTAGGTTTTCCATAATAAATTATCTTGTCATCTGCTCAATTTTAGTTTCAAACTATACACCTTCATCTGGTTTGTTTTTATGCTACTCTTTTGTCTTTGTTGTTTTTATATTTTCTTCAGTATACAAAAAAGATGACGAGATCATGAGAAGGTGGACATAATACGTTATCGAAGAAATTGAAGGAACAATTAAAAATGCGAAGGTGAAGTCGATGACATTCTCGTATAATTAATAAATAGATATTAACAAGGCTTCTGAGGTCGTTGATTTGGTACTTGTGTACCTTTTTATTACGTACGTACTTTTTATTTCGTATTTGGCTCTTGTATGCTCTTTTTAAGTCAACATTTAACTTTCTCATAGTAATAGTGAATTTTGCGGAAGCTGCCTTACTGTGCTGCAGTTTCTAAGCTGTGCTGCCAGTAGAATCCTAATTGGGATCTATTAATACCTATAGGTGCCGCTCTACTCGTTTTCTTTGTGGACTCTATAGAGTCAATCAGTTCTAAGTGCTCTTCTGAGCCACCTCTGTTTTCTTTTGTCTTTATATCCATTTGATTCTTATTCGAGTAGGGACGAACTGCCAGAAATCTGTCGATATCGTGCCAACACTATAATCCTCCAGAGTTCGACAGCCCTGTGAGAAATCTCTTAGGAAACATGTTTCCCTGTATACCATACATTCCATGGGTACGATGGTGTTATAAGTCGGAATTGGGGAGTACAGTAGTCGCAGCAGAAGTCTCTTGTTTATCTCCTGAATATAGTAGGATCATCAGGTTAATGTATTATGATAAAATACAAAATACATGTTAGTTAAAGCTGCATTTTATCATTCATACCTTTTCTTATTATTATTGATTGGATTGTTAAAAATATTATTTTGTAATAAATAAATAATAAATCTAAAATAAACTGGTGTTTTCTGTCATATAGAACAACAAGGTTAATGTAGAAAATTACGTTTTGGGTAAACTTTAAGCGTAAACAGTTGTAGTGAAATTAGAAAGCAGAGCTAAAGTCTTGTTTGAGGGTTATAAACGAGGAATTCTTCCGTAGAGGGGTAAATTGCACCAAAATAAGTAAATATAAGCACAGAGAGAAATCTCTTTAGTTACGCATGTTGGTGTGTCTAAACAAGATATCTTAATGAGATTGGTTTACCCCTTTGCCAAGATGAGTCTGCTGATACAGCCCAGTGATTTTCATACTGAGAAATTCTGAGGTCTAGATGCTCTACAAAGGCGGTGACTAGATCATTTGCCTTCGTTTTGTAGTATCTAACGCCTAAGAGCCACTAAATATGGCTGAAGAATTAATACAATCCACCAACGAGGAACTTCATCCATAAAATATTGGACAGATGCTTTTCGACCTGCAAACTCAATCATACATCCTCACCGAAAAGTATAACATGTTTCGAGGCCAAATATTAGTCAGTGTCTCCTTAACAGCAAACCCTAAATGAATTTTTAGATTTTCCATCCCTAAAACCCCAACAAAACCCAAAAATCAATCTACTCTAGCCAGTTCAGTGGTTTCTAGATCAAAAATTCAAACCACAGAAGCTTTTCCTTCAATTTTCAAACCATGAAACTTATTCGCTGCGGCAGCGTCAGCCAAACCACGTAAAAACGCTAATATTACAAATTAAATAAAAACAATCCAAAAACCTTCGAATCTAATATAATTTCGATATACTTTCGAATGATAATATATTATCGAATATATTTTCACTTAACATCTCAAACTTAAGTGCATTCTTCCGATCATCAATGCAACGGAAATCTTCGGAAAAAAATCGACTACACCAAAGGTGATCCACCTCAAGAAATACGTTTCCTCGGGCCCAAACTTCTAACCTAAAACACATATTTTCCTCTTCTTTATTATAAATATAGAAAGGACTATTCCGAAGAGGATTTGACAAATATTATTCAATCACAGGACATCCATCTATGTCGAGTAAAACCGCAAAAACAGGCTATCCAAACAAGTTCTTCAAAGTCCTGACCAGTTCTGAAAACAAATATGCACATCGTGTGGAACTTCCATATAACTCTAATCCAATCGGTTTCACCCCCAAATATTGTAGCAAATGCTGCACAAACGGTCACAACATCATAGAATTACGTAACACAACTTTTATCTGTCCAAAATAAGGTAAAGACCACCAATACAGTGCGTGTCCTGTACTCACACATCCTAAATGAACTGCGTAAAACACTCTGCCTTGCGCTGTCCAAAGCGAAACAAAATTCCCTAAAAATCCTAATTATCTTCTTAATTACTCTAATCCTTCTCAGTACCCTTCCGAAAAAAAGAGACCTAATAACAACCATTATGTGTACCGTAGTCGAGCGTATCAATTTGATTTACTTTTGAAGTTATACTTCTATACGCACGGTCGGCGTTGGAAATTTGCATGAGAGTGAATCTGTGAAACCATTACATATGTAAGATAATGAGTAAGAGAGAGACAGAAGATATATTTTCTCTCTCTTCATCTCTCGAGAATAAAAATTCTTTTTTCTCAAAAGTTCCTTTTGTATATATATATATTTAATATTATATATATTATATATACGTATATAATATACTAGTAATATAATATTTATTATTATTATTATTTATGTGATATGTTTTGTATTATTAAAAATTAAACGTTTATAATTATTTTAGGCTTTTGTATATCAAAATAATCACTGTTTTACCGAGAACTGTCAATTTTGAACTCCGTTAGTGTCATGTCTAATTAGCAAATCCTTTACGTGTTTGGTTCATACGCTGGTGGTTGTGAGTTCGAATCCCAATTATGAATTTCCTTTTTTATTTTTGAAATATTTAAAAACCTCACGTTAATCTTATTAAATATATGTAATATACGCAAAAAACATAAATTTTAAAATAAAATGAAAATTTACAACATAATCCGAGTTGTTGGTTTTTTATTTTTATCTTCGTAAAGTAAGTTTATGTATATTGGCAGTTTTAAATACTTATGAATATTACATTTTAATGTATATTGTATTATTATATTGAATTATGTTGCAGTGTATTTATTGTATTGTAATTTTTATATTAGTAACAAAATAAACAATGAATTTTACTGCAGAGTATGTGTAATTTTTTTTGCATTCAACTCCTTTTATACATATATAAAAATAAAAATATATATTTTCATTAAAATATGGATACAATCCTTCATTTACTATACTCCTAATATAGGTCAAAATTTTATATACAACAAACGATGCACCATATACCTATATAACTAATTCTTTTTCTCTTTCTGCTCTCTCTTACCTATAGCATTACATATGTAATGATTGTGCAGAGTCACTCCTATATAAATTTTTAACGGCGAACGAGTGTATAGAAGTATAACTTCTACCGGCAGTCCCACTGGACTGCCACACCCGTTTTTTAAACCTTTAACATGGACTTGCCCTAGGAGCATTAAACTGCCAGTAGATCTCCAAAAACAGACCCATTATCAAACATATTCTACGAAAATATAACATCCCTGTACTGTCATCACTAAGTGTCTCAGTGACACTGATACGAACTTCCCAACAAAACATTAAAACCGTTGTCAGGTTTCCTGCTGGAACGGTATCCTCATGAAACAAGAAATACCACACTCTATACACAAATTCACATAAAATACATTAAAATCACATGCTATGTGTTCTTCTTTAAGAGTATTTTGCTACTTTAAACCAATCAATTATAATGGACGATTTCAACTACAGAAATACACAATTCGGTGACCGTACCTCAAAAGAGAAGACATTCTATTATCTGGATTTTTATTAAATCTTTCCATTTTTGGAGTCACTAACAAAAGACTCACGTTTTTGAATGTAAAAGCATCATCTATTCCAGATCATATTCTAGTTAGTAGTACCTTTCAATTCTGGTCAAATCAAACATACTTTCTCCTATAACTTTATCACTCTAATACATTCAAAAGAGGAAAAGGCTGAAACTTTCAGAAATTTTATCAAAACAACTTCCAAATCACACAAAACCCAAACTTTAATCATCTATTTAAACTCATAGTTCGCCCGTAATACTTTTTTAATTCCATGAGCACACCATGGAATCTATATACGTCAGAAAAACGAAAAATTATTAAGGCACCACCAAAACTAATTCTCCCAGACTTAATGACATCGGTCCTAAATGTCTAAAACAATTTCCACAGAGTATGATCCTACTTCTGACAAAAATCATTAATAAATGTCATCATTTTGAGATTGCTGGATCAGCTGTCGACAAATCGGCAATTTTGACCGTTAAGACCGAATCGTTAAGATTAAAGTTATACTTATCAGAAAATAAATCATCTTGTAACTGGATCAAATTGTTACCTAACATTGCCATCATTGCGCTCATAAACATAAGTTCTCCTATCAAAATCATCTTACATGAATTGATATCAATTCTGAGTTGATATCTTTTTATAAGCATACATTTTATTTTTTTTTACTGTTCGATTAATGCATAAATGTTAAAACTAAAAGTTGTCGTGTTCCACGAATAATAAGAATGAAATATAAGTTTTGTTTTTAATTCTTACCTGGCACTTCGCAGCTACATCCTCCGTACCCATCGTTACAGTGACACTGGCTATCTAGGCAAGCACCGTTTTGACATCCATCCTTTTGGCAGTGATCGTTCTTCCGACAATTATCTGGAAAATAAAAATAGTTTAAATCAATATGAATCTTATATTTTTAAGTATTAAGTAAGTTTTTTAAATTCTTCATTATCATTATTATCATCATCGTTATTGTCAAAGCGCTGCAATCCTCGGGAAATCACAGCTAACGAGACAGCTCGCTGAAAATCATATTTTGAGGTGAGGTGAATTATTTCTTCTTATCATTTAGAACTTGCTGTACCTTTTTGCTGTTGTCGTGATTTGTTTCCATTTCTTCCTGTTTTTGCATTGAACTTTTCAGTAGGTATTTGGTATTTCGTTTGCTAGAAGTACATCGTCGTCCAGAGATCTTCTAGGCCCTTCTCTACATCTCCGCCATAGTGGTGTTGAGTTAGTGAATTTCTCAGCATATGTGTGTGTGGTGGTCTCACACAGATTGAATACAGTATCAATTGTCGCAACAATTGTCCAGAAAATAGCATTCAGTAAAACTGAGTTTATTGCAAGCATTAATTCAGAGAATACTGCCATTGTAATTAAATGGTCAACATTAAAAGGTGTATTCCATCTGTGCAAAGGCCTCTACAAGAGTAGAACCTTATCTTTAAACTTAAAACTCTGTACAGTGATCAGGCTGTCGTCAGTCCTATATGCATTCAAATGATTAAATATGGTCAAGAAATGGTCATTACAAAAACATGAAATAACCGATTGAAACGTTTTGGAAAAAATATTAGGACTAGTCAAAAAAAATGAAGAATTCTGCCGAAGACACAATCGTGAGTTACGTAAACACTTGGACGATATTGTTACCAACATGAGAAAATGGAGGATGACGTTTTATGATCAACTAGAATGTAAGACTCCTCAAAGACCTATCCATCGCATTCACTTTTCAATCTCAAAACGGGCAAGCCAGATTAAAAAATAATTGCAACAAGTGAAAACTCCACCTGGTGACCTCCAAGATTGTCAAGGTCTCAGAGGTAAAGTGAAAGATAAAGTCTGCTAAGGACCTTATCCCTCCCACTATCCCAGCTCCTTGTTCTGATAGCAAGTGGTCACAAGAAGTGAAAGAGAAACATTCCATTTAAATGAAAACCTACTGGCAGAGGACAAAACTCAATCATGAGAAGGATGAAAAAATTTTCGTGGTGCTTAATAGGCCGAAACAGCAGCAAAAAAGCAGAAGCCAGTCAGTTATGTTCATATATTTCTTTCTATGACTAGTTTGATAGCAATTATATTAAAAATTTCTTAAAAATATTTTTTATCGCTTTTCCAACCCACCAGGTACCTACCCGTGTAAAACATCTTAAGTAGGTCTTCGAGACAATGAACAGCGATTCAAATTTTATGCAAATTATCAATAAAGAATCATTAAAAATACTTTATAAGGCCGTTTTAAAACCAGTTATTTCGAAAAACAAGCTATTAACAGTATTGCAGGCCAATGGTGTAGAGCAAGATTAAAAAAACTTGAGGCTTTGTAGAAAACGAGATAATTAAGAGATGCAGCGGCGTACATGCGAATAAAGACGTTGAATAAAAAACGGCATTTGTTTAAAAGGTCTCAAAGAGTGTATCTTTTATTTATGGAGTTATCTGTAACTGAAAATTTTAGATAAAAGTTACTAAAAAACGAAATGTAACCTTCACCTTTTTTTAGTTGCTTCTGCAGCACTTTATGGAAATTTTTCTGTAACTTGGACTTATTTTGGGACGCTAACTTTTAATTACTTATCATATTGTTTCTGTTATTCCTCTTCTCTTCAGATCTTCCACGTTTTTTTTAGATGGTCTCTGGTTCTAGCTCATTTGTTTTGTCTCGTACTGTGTTACAATAATTTGATTGTCTGCCAATGACAGTATATAAATCCACTCTGTTGTTCTTCCATTTATTCTGCTATGATTGATTTTAACCATTTCTAATATTCTTTCATAAAACTGGGCAGTGATGGTAAATATTGTTGTTTTTCTGGGTTTTTTTTTTCACTTTTCATTACATCCTTTCTTGAATATTGGCATGCATATTCCTGTTTTCTAATCTTTGGGGATATTACTACGAGTTGTAGAGCCAATGATGATGATGATTTAATCGTAAAACATTTTACGATTAGCTATTAAAACCCTTTTAGTGAGAATAGAATACCAAAAAATACAGGTTTGTATAGAAAAGACAGAATAGGTTCGATTCAAATTATTTTTTATACAGATAACCTCGTTTTATTGAGGCTTAGATTTGTCTCTTCATATAATATGTAAATAATATATACAAAAGGGTTTAATTTATGAGGTAATAAAACTTAAAAAAAGACATTAACCGAAAAATTGAATTTTTGATGGTAAATATATTGTAAACAAATATTTTACAAAAGCGTAATCTGTATTATTAATAAAGAAATATGTTAGAGCCGTATTAATAGCATTTGCGCAGTATGAGCGCACTGTCATGTCTGATAGCATTTCGCCACAATGCGTGGGAATAAAATAAATACGAGATAAATAGAGGAAACACCCCTGTCAGACTTCATTAGAATACAAAGATTGCAATGGGCCGGACATGTGATACGAATGGGAGAGGATAGGCTACTAAAACGAGCACTGAACGCCAGAATGCAGGGAAAGAGACCAGTTGGAAAGCCAAGAAAGCGCTGGGAAGACACAGTAAGCAGCGACGCACAAGCACTTTTAGGAGTCCGTGTATGGAGAAGAGCAGCCACAGACAGACAAGGGTGGAGGCAAAAAATAAAGGAGGCCAAGGCTCATTTTGGGCTGTAGTGCCGTAGAAGAAGAAGAAGAGATAAATAGAAATGGCTCAAAAAAGGAGTCAGAAATAAATGACTTTTCTGAGTCTACAAAAAGAACTGGTAGAGATGTGCCCCAGATCACACACTCTTACTCTTTATTTCAAATAGATCTAAATGATTTCAATCAGGGTCATTCAGGCAAAACTTTGACACAGTAAGACAACATCTACAAAACTAATAGGTGTAATGGGACATGATGTTGCCTTGATACAAGGGTGCTGAGTATGCTAACGAAGTCCGAAATCCCGAAGATTTACAATAAGCTAATTGGTTGATATATGACCGATGTTTGTGTAGAATGTGCGGCTTCCAAAGTAGAAGAAAAGTTCCTTAAAGTAATATTTGTATATGTCCGTTTAAACTTCGTCTTTAGGTAATATTTTGCCATTTTTAGATTTTCTACATCTCTATATAAATTTGCAATTCGATATAATATATAATTCTCTATATAAGTTTTGCAATTCGATAAGAAAACAGTTTTATGCTTTAAAATAGACGGTATTATTCAGTATAATCTTTCTGAACATTAATACACTTGTTTCAACGAGATGCCAATTTATTAATTCCATTCCTAAAGTGAGAATCCGGAAGGGCTGCAAAATAAGCTTCCACAGCTTTTATGACCTCATCATTTAACAAAAAACGCTTTGCATGCATACATTTTTTAGGTATTGAAATATGAAAGTCGCTAAGGGCAAAATCTGGTAAACACGGTGGATACTCCAACAATTCGAACTAATTCAAGGATTTTAACCATTGTCAAATGCTCATATACTCATATGACACCGTGCAATATCCTGATGAAAAAGGATTTTTTTCTTCTGCAAACCGCGTCTTTTTTCACGAATTTTTTCCTTCAGCTGATCTAAAACGTTATACTAATATTCGGAATTTAGTTTTTTACTAGTTTGCAAGTAATCCATACACAAATTTCTTTCCCTTCCCAAAAAACTGAAGCTTCTTGGCTGATTTTTGTTTAGGTGCCAAAAAGCCAGGTTCGACCACTGTTTAGCCTCTTGTTTTGATTCAAAATCATGTTGATAGAGCCAAGTCTCATCCATCGTGATGAATCGCACAAAATCCACTTTATTCTTTCAAAAACGCTCTAAAGGTTGCTGAGAAAGTCGCATTCGAATGGGGTTTTATTCAATTGTGATCACGTTTTTTGAAACCCAATACTTCAGTCAAAGCCAAAAGAGTCAAAAATCAGGTTCGACTACTCTTCAGCCTCTCATTTTGATTTAAAATCATGGTGTTAGACCCACGCCTCATCCATAGTGATGAATCGCACAAAATCCACTTTATTCTTTCAAAAACGCTCTAAATGTTGCTGAGACAGTCACATTCGAATGAGGTTTTATTCAATTGTGATCACAGCTTTTTGAAACCTAATACTTAAGTCAAAATATTGCTTACATTGACTGGGATTTCTACTAAATCTCTTTCAATCACTCGATGATATAGGTACTGCATTTTTTCTACGATTTTTTGTATTATCGCTGTTCTTAGATGTTTTTGCCGTGGTTCGTCTTCAAAGCTTGTATGACCACATTTAAACTCAGCAACCCATCTTTCTACTGTACTAATTAAAGACAAAGAAAGAGGCCTTATACACGTTTAGCATTCGTTTGTTAATTTACTTTGCTTTTAAACCCAAAAATAAAAATTCAATCACTGCACTATACTCGATTTATTTCATTGTAAAAAATACTGTGAAACATCGATACTAAATCGTGAATAAATTGACAGATCGAAATGAAACTTCAGATACGTTCATATGGAAAGTGTACCAACATAACAAGAAAAATTTAGCATAGTAGCAATGCCCTCTCGTATCGAACCGCAATACTTATTGAGTAACCTATTAACCTTTATATAATTGTATTAAAACACCGAATAAGAATATAAAAAAGTCTGGTTAATGCCGGTTCAACCCTTTCGCCGTCACGGGCGCGCTACTGGCTCGGCATGTTTTTATACAAGAATCCCGACCTATCTCAACCCTGATTTCTTTGTCTGAAGCTATTTGCTGCATGCAGTAACAGTTATGCTGAAAATTGTCGGACACCGATGCAATTTTGTGCCGGCGAAGGTAATAAAGAAAACGCTGCCTTACATTTTGCGGATGGTTCGCATTTAATTGGAGCAAATTGGGATTTTCATCTACTTTGTTGTATGAGTACTTAGTCTGTAACCAGTATATAAGATTTAATAATATAATGGTCTCTTACACTTACAGAAAAAGATACTTTAGGATTGAGGAAAATAAAACAAAGATTGGAAAACAGGGGCATGAAAAATAAAAGTTGAATTAATATAATAACAGTAATAGCGAATACACAAAATTATAGACCTAGACGATTTGATTAGTAAACTGGGATTTTAAGTTATTCTAAGCCAATAGACAAAAGCCCTACTTATAAAATAACAAATTAAACTCTGAAGATCATTTTATAAATGAAAGAAAAAATGTGAGAAACATCTGGAACTCACTTATTTTTCGCCTTGCTCAATGTTTGTTTATTCTGAATGAACATTAAATAAGAAATCTTTCACATTTGCATTTCTACCACAGAAATCGTTTCCAGGATATCAAATTCTGATAATTTTATGTGTTTATGTAGGATTTTATATGTTTATTATATGTTTGTGTATTGTGTGTTGTAAATGTATAATGTATAATTCTAGATGATATGAGAAATCAAGAACGTGACGGCCTTCTCCAGCTGATTCTCCAGGGGAAGGTAAATGGTAAGAGAGGACCGGGAAAAAGACGCATTTCCTGGCTTCAAAATTTACGAAAGTGGTATAACACGACCACCACTGAACTGTTCCGCTCTGCAATAAACAAAGTAAAGATAGCCGTGATGATCGCCAACATCCGGAACGGATAGGCACTTTAAGAAGAAGAAGATAGATGATATGTTTAAAAATTTTTTGGAATCCGATAATGTTGGTTTATTCTTGTTGTTAACTTCTTTTTTATTGTTGGCAACCAGAGCGTGCTACATTATGCTGCTTCTTTGATTTTTCTCTTTTTCAGTCTGTTTGCTCATGATTAGGTTTTTATTTCCTTTTGTTTTTCATTTCACATGTACAATCCTCGGACTTGTTGAGGAATGGTGTCGGGAGCAGTCACTGGTGTTAATACTGAGAAGACTGCTGTGGTTCCGCTTACTCGGAGAAGTACCATCGGACCTACCAGAGAGCTTACTTTTTATGGTAAAGTTTTATCCGTTTCTAAGTCAGTGAAGTTTCTAGGAGTGATTCTGGATTCTAAATTTTCACGGAAGGAACATCTCGATGCCAAGATGAAGAAGGCCGCTGCAGCAAATGGGATCTGCAGCCGAAAATTCTACGTTGGATGTAGTTTATCCATGATAAAGCCTATACTGACGTATGCGGCCATTATGTGGTGGCCCCGGTCCAGACTGGTTTCAGCTAGGGCCCAGTTGACTCACTTCCAGCGGTTGGCATGCGTTGGCTTCTCAGGAGCCATGTGGACCACTCCCAAAGCGGCTCTTAAGGCTCTGCTGGATTTACCTCCTCTACATCTTATTGTAGAGTACGAAGCCATGATGGCAGCCTATCGTCTCAACTGCTCGGGATACTAGTTGGCAATGAATGGGCGGATGGGCCCTTGTGACATTTAGAGACAGGTCCTTAGTTGTTATCCTATGCTCTGTATGGCACAGAACAGCAAGGCCCTCATTTAAGTTCTCATCCTTCTTTTTGGTTCAATCGTTCCATCCTCCTCCCGGTTCCTGACCGGGATAAGTGGATGGAACGAGAGCCTGCAGTGATCCGTCGAAGGCGGCTGATCTGGTTCACGTATGGGTCCAGAACAGACAAGCGTGCAGGTGCTGGAGTATATGGTACCGGAATTGGATTTGAACCTGGCCAGGCTGTCGGCTCCCATGCGTCAGTCTTTCAGGCCAAGATCTTTACGATCCTGGTATGTGCTCAGGAGATAATAGGTAGAGCTGGCTCAGGCAAGACCATCTCTATCTGGTCTGTCAAGTAGCGTTGAGGGCTTTCGAAGTGCCCAAAGTCAGTTCTAAACTGGTTTTTGACAAATAGGAATAACACAGGCAAAGAAGGGAACGAACGGGCCAACGCCCTGGCAAAACAGAGCTTCTCTACTCTGCCTCTAGGACCAGAACCTGTGATTGGAGTGCCCTTCATTACTGGTCGGGGTATATATGTATAAATATGTACGTGAACAAGGATGCGAGAAATCTCCTTGGCAGTCAATCGTGAAGGAAAATGGCTATAGATAGTACTGAATGGAGACGTTTGCTGAGGGAGGGAGGTCAGGACTCGAATTGAGCTGTCGAGCTATAAGATGGATCGATAGTATGTTTCTCTACTTTAACCTACTTTAATTATCGATAAATATTTTAGTTAAATTATTAATCTTACGTAGTACTTCTATACTTGCTCTCTGCTCCATTGCACTACACAGACTATCCTTAATACGATGATAACACATGCTTAAAAATCTATAAACAGCCAATTCATATCTTTATTGAATTCCCAACTCCTTTCCAGTAGTTTTCTAATAGTAAAACTCTCCGAGATTATCTTCTTCAAATGGAGTTATTCTTCTTTTCAGCATATTTGATAACTTATTGTATTTTATGTTTAGTAACTTTATTCCTTTACAATTCCTGCGCATCAGACCGTCAGACCGTCAGACCTGTAATAACATACGGATGCGAAACGTGGACCATGACCAAAACAAACGAAGAAAAGCTCAGACGCTTTGAACGAAAAATACTTTTTCGGACCTCACCATGACATCACCACAAACCAGTATAAGATCAGAACCAATATCGAATTAAAAGCACGTACAATGACGCCGATATTGTCCAAGAAATTAAATCACAACGACTAAGATGGGCAGGCCACGTGCACAGTCTGCATAACGAGAGACTTGTAAAACTGGTATGAGAGGAGATTCCCACAGGCAAAAGACCACTCGGACGTCCCAGATTGTGATGGAGAGATAACATCCAAGCAGATCTCCGGAAAATGAACATTCCATTTGACCCTAGGTTGATGGAAGACCGAACAAATTGGAAAAAAGTTGTACAGTCAGCCAACACCCACCCAGGGTTGTAGCGCTACGTGATGATGAATTCCTGCGCACCACTTTGTCTTTTTGTCTTGTCACTTTTTTTATAAATGAGGATAATAGTATCTCGGTTCCATTTGTTCGAAGATGTTTCTGATTCTCAGATCTTTTTCACTAACGATTGTTTAGCCTTATGCAGCTTTTCTCTTCCATATTTTCACAACATGACTTTTCACGACTATTTCTTATTTTTTCTGTCTTTAATATGGACCCTTTCTGTTGCTTTCCCGAAACTACCATCTCATAAGAAAACTAAGCATACTACGTAAGGTGAGAAATAATACTACCATAATAAATATTAATCAGCCAGAGAAAACTGTATTTTACTTGTGGTGGTTCGTGGAACCAACTACCAAAAAACAATAATGTAGGGCTGAATGAATTATTAAACCAAGATTGCCATTCTTAAAGATCTCTGTAAGATTTTTAAAGGTAACTAATCATCAAATATATTCCTGAAAAGTGTGCCCAATAAATCAAAATCTCTTCGTGAACGAAGCAGTTATAAATTCTGAGGATGTAACAAAGGGTTTCTACGTTTTTTTTCATGGCTAACACTAATTATATTAAATAATTTAGTTGATGAAGCGGCATTCTTTCTCGGCGAGCTGGGATTTCGCAGCTATTTTTAAACCTATCGTATAATTTGCCGCTGACCAAAATGGGTATCGGTAACAAAAAAGGAAGATAACCATCTTCGACTACCACTAAATCCCGATTATATTTAAGACGAGGAAAGGCTAAATAGAAAGAGATGACCACGTTAAACGACTGTAGATATATGTTGTTAGGGCAACAAAAGTCGCCCATTTAAATGCCAATGAATGATTCATGGCCACGATGCTAGTTTCTGTTCACTATTGCAGATTACCCGCTTGTAAAGGGTGTCCCAGATTTTAAATAAGATTCAACATTAGTGAGATTTGAAAAAAAATATCACCGCGTTGTAGCTAAGAGTTCAAGAATACTACAAATGGAGTGTTCTACTAGAAAAGAACGTGATTTTGATACCGTAATTTTGAATTATTCTTAAGCTCGTGATGGCATTCAGAACTATCTTCCTAGAGTTAGAAATATATAAAACGATATCTTTGAATGGTAAAGAGATTCTAAAAAAAAATAGGGAAATATATGAAGATCCTTACAGTACAAATAAAGCAGGATGGATGAAATGGAAGGAGTCGAGTGTTGCATTCTGAGGAGATAAGATTTCAATGAAACATGAAGGCAAGTTATCTTCTTTCTGGTAAATTGGCTCTCTTAGACTAGTCTCTTGGCACCTTATCTTTCTGCCATGCTTTGGTAAAGGTTTCTAATAGCAAAGTTATTGCATTGTTTCCCAAATTTTATCATTTTTGTTAATGAGATGCTAATTTCAGAAATGAAACATAACAACTCGTGAATAAATTTTACAGCGAACTCTACAAAGATACAAAGCCCCTGAAACACTTGAAAAAGCAATCAGTAACCAAGAAGATGTACCAGAAGTCCTTACGGAAGAAGTAGTATCGACAATTACAAAAATGAAAAGCGACAAAGCAGCTAGAATAGAAGGCATAACAGTGGAACTGCTTAAATACGTTGGCAAAAATACCTGGAAAATCTTGGCAGCCTTATTTACGAATTGACTAAGATCAAGATGCATACGAGACCACTGGAATACACCAAACATAATTCTCATTTATAAGAAAGGTAGCAAATAGGATATCTTAACAATATGAAATACCGCAAGCATTATCCTTCATAGATTTCTAGAAGGCTTTCTATTGTATATATCCCAAGGCAGTAATAGAAGCTTTTACCAACCAAGACACTGGCAAACCGTAAATAGAGACTTAAAGACAAGCAAAAGCTAAAGTAAAAATTCATGAAAACACTTCAGAATTTTCCACTACCAGAGACGTCCGACAAGGAGACGCAATATCGCCACAGCTCTTCTGGCAAAACAAAGGCCTATACATTAATGGAGAATACTACAGCTATTTAAGATTTGTAGACAAACCGGACAAAAAAAAATCATGCAAATAATCTAGTTTATGTCCAAGATGTAATAATAAACAAAACTGCACTTGAGATAGTAGAGGAGTATGTACACCTGGGACAATTAATACATAAACCTGAGTCCTTCTTCCCAGAAATCACCAGAAGAATGAAACTGGCTTGGAGATATTTTGGTAAAAATGCAGTCATATTCAAATCTAGGAGCCAATCCATCTGAAAGACAAAGCATTCGATCAGTGTATACTACCAATCATGACATACGGCTGCGAAACTTGGACACTAAATAAAGAGATAATAGCGAAACTAAAAGTCACTTAAAGGTCAACGGAGCATTGCATGCTAGGTATACCAAACAGAGATCGAAAAAACCAAGAAAACCAAAAGAAAACCAAGGTCACTGATTTAATCCACAGAATTAAATCTTTAAAATAGCAGTGAGCAAGACATTTCGCAAGAAGAAGTCACTAGAATTACATTGATATCCGAGAGGCGTCAAAGACCAAGAAATATGTAACAGTGATATAAGGAAACAAGCCGGTACAACATGACACAGAAAACGAATATTAGACAATCGTGGGTAGAAATGAAGAACGACAATGTATGGAGGCTACACCATAATCGGTAGAATACGCTGAGAATGATGATTGTACCATATACTTAAAGAAATCTATAAAGAGTTCACAATTTTTAATCAACAATCTGTATTTTTTTCAAAAACTGCTTCTTTATTGAGTGGTTTTTGGGACACTCTGTACAAATCCCACTCCACGAATGTTATGTACCTATGGAAACATGATTGCCTTGGCTCAAAGAGAACAGGGTAGGTAGCTATCTCGGTTGCAGCAGTGGTTATAAATAAAGATTGATAGACGTGTTCGGGATCTTTGTTACATCACTTCGCGACATAAACCAAGCCACATTTTTATAGACTTTTTATTGGCTTTTTATACAATTCGCGATTTGATGGGGAGTTTGTGTTGTATCTAATTAACTACCTTTTTTCTCTAATTTTATCTGTGGTTCGCTTCTGTAAATGGCGTGGTAATAGATTGAGTAATGTCTATGGATTGTTTTGCCATACTTTACTTCACTAAAATGTGTTCAATTACAAGAGATAATACAAGCACAAGATGTATGATCAAAAGTAAAAGAGCGTTAAGGAAACCTGTTAAAATTTTCGTAAATGTCATATCATACGAAATTTTTGCAAATGTAATCAATCAGAGACTAAAAGTCTGTACAAAAAATACTGGAAGATCACTGAAATTAATTTAGAACAAGATTTTAGAACAATAGGTACAATAAATGTGATAAAACATCATGCCAACATTCCAAGGAATTGAATAAAGATCTGAAAATATTTTTATTTTTTCTGAATAGAATTTAAAAATAGCTGTTCCCCCGTTTCTATATGTTTTTGATGGTGTGTATTTACATTTATCACAATAAATGTGATAATACAATATACCAAAATTCCAAGGAATTAAATAAATATCTAAAAATATTTTTATTTATTCTGAATTCTTCTTCTTAAGGTGCATTCTCCATTACTGAAGGTTGGCTATAACTATAGCAAATTGCTCTCTATCTTGAGCTGTTCTTAGTATCGAATGTGTGTCCATGCCTGTCCAGTCTCTTACATTCTTCAACCAGGAGCATTTTCTTCTTCCTGGACCTCTTCTTCCTTCCACTTTCCCTTCCATTATAAGTCGTAGGAAGTTGTATTTTTCTCCTCTGTAAATATGTCCTAGATAACTCGTTTTTCTGTTTTTTTACAATATTTAGGAGTTCTCTCTCAGTAGCCATTCTTCTTAGAACCTCGTTGTTGGTCACGTGCTCTGTCCAAGAGATCTTTAGCATCCTTCGAAAAACCCACATCTCAAAGGTTTCTATACGCCTCATACTTGTAATTCCGAGAGTCCATGTTTCCACTCCGTATAGCGATATGGAATAAATAAACGTTTTTACAAATTGGTATCGGATATCCAACGATAATGTAGAGTTTATTAGGAATTTTTCCATTCGTTGAAATGTGGACCTAGCATATTCTATACGAGCAAGTATTTCGACCTCGTGGTCAAGATCGTTTGTTATCCAGCAACAAAGATACTGGAATCTTTGTACTGAACTTGTCTCTTGTACTTTGTACTTTGTACTCTTATTCTGAATAGAATTTTAAAATAGCTGTTTCCCCGTTTCTATATGGTTTTGATGGTGTGGATTTCCATTTATTGTTCCAGTTCTCAGTAACAGTGGCATTGTGAAATAGCTTCTTAGATCCATACTTATAGATTGAGGTAATATGGGGATACTGTTGTCGTTTATAGCTTCTTTGGCATTTTTGTCTGCTGTTTCGTTACCTGCTATTCCAACATGTGATGGGACCCAAAGACACTTGATACTTGTATCTTTAGTATGCAATTTATTTAGTTCTTCCTTTATAAGTAAAGCTCATGGATGCTGCGTGTATATTTTCCTGATTATTTGTAGTGATGACATAGAATCTGTCACGATAAATATTTTGTATATGTTATTTGCATTTGCATGTAGTATCGCTTGGTAAATTACATAAAGTTCTCCTGTTAATATAGTTGCACTTGCAGTATCTGGAATTCTATGTTTGAGAATCTCTGTGTTGTTAATTATTGTCACTGCGATTCCATTTTCAGTTTTAGACCCGTCTGTATAGTATACTGTGTAATCGGAATGGGAGTTAATTAGATCTCTGAAGATTTGTATGACAAGATTAGGATTGGTGCTATTTTTTTTGGAATTGTAATAAACTGCAATTGACCGTTGAAATTTTTTTAATTCAAGCTGAAGATGAAAATATATTTTTGTATTGATATAAGGGTGGAAATTGCTTACAGTTAAGTAGGCTCATTGCATGATAAATTCTGCGTTAGCAGTCATTATACTTTATTTTTATTAACGAGAGAGTAATTAGCATAATTTTAACTGGTAGCTCCGACCACTCCATGAGCGTGCTCAAGATTAATTGAAAAATTACTTTGAATAATTGTAAAAAATAAATGAATTATTTCAGTGTTATAAAGTGTTATGTGTATGTAAACAAAAGTGACCTCTTTTATCACACACTATATTAGAACTGACTGGCCTACATTAAAAAGGGTTTTAAAAAATTCACATTTTTTTTAATTTTTAAAAATTACAAAAGAGAAAAAGAGTTTTTAAAATCGTCTAAGGTATGTTAAATAGATGAATAAAAATATTAATATAAAACTTACAGCTACTTGTTACAAATCCAAATCAGATTCAGAAGATGAACTTTCAGAACCAAGATTTATAATAACTGGCTCGATCATTTTATCAGTAATATTGTCCAGCTTCCACATTTTTTCCTCTTCTTTAATAGTGTGATTTACTGCCTTTTCCCAGTTTTCAGGTTTTACATTATTTACGGCCTCAAAAAACAACTGTTTAACATCATGAATTTTAAAAGTGGTATTTTTTCTTGAAACTTCACTCTTTATCTGTGCCCATACCAGTTCAATCGGGTTTAATTCACAATGATATGGTGGGGATCTAAGTACTGTCATTCCACGATTTTTGGCAATTTCATCAATTTCATCAATTTCGTATTTTTTAAATTTTTCTTTATGAAGGGCACACAACGAATAAAGTTCCTTTCTTATAGATCCGGGATGGTACGTAATATTTTTTGAACTCAGCCAATTCTGCAAGTCTTTTTTTAACCACTTGGTTGTGGGCAGTCCTTCTATAAGTCTGGAGTGATAACTTGCATTATCCATTACTATTACACAGTTCTTAGGAAGAAGATCTATCATTTGTTCGAATCATTCTTGAAAGACATCAGCGTTCATGTCTTCATGGTAGTCACTGGTACGAGTTGATTCAAAAGTTAATAAACCACCTTCAACAAAACCGTCTGAACTGCCAATGTGTACTATTATCAGCCTGCGTCCCTTTCCTGATGGCGGGTTTAAACCAGTAGATAAGTTATTTACAAAAGCGTGCCTTTGACTTGTAACAGTTTCATCCTGCCAAAATTTATTTGGTGTATGACCCTCGTTGATCCATGTTTCATCAAGATAAAATATATTTTTTTTTTGGTTTCTCATTTCCTTTATGGTTCTTAGAAAATGTCTTCTCCATATGACAATATCGCTTCTTTCTAATAAAATAGACTTTCTGGGATTCTTTTTCCAGCGGAAGCCTATTTCTTTTAAAAGTTTCCATAACGTACTTCGACTCATTTCTGGGTAATCCTTATCATCTCGAACTGAGACAAAAACTTTATCCAATGTTGGAAATTCTTTTCTAAAGAAGAATTCATGCACTTTCCGTCGAAGTCCTTCTTTAAAATGATATTCTATTTGAAATTTTGGTTTCCCTGGAGCATTACGTGGCATTTGAAAACTACCACATTTCTCTTCTTTAATAACTCTGTAAATCGTAGATTTCCCAACACCAAGTGTACTGCTAACTAACTCAACGGTCTCATCAACACTTTCACATAAACGTTTGTCTGTAAATGATTTAAAACAATTAAATATTAATGTTTTTTCATTAACTGTTAGAGGACCAATTTTTCGGCGTTTACACGGCACTTCCAAATTTTCCATAACACTAGTATACACAATAAACTGCACCTTGCAACTGAAGTACCTACTTTTAGTGAACTGTTAAGAATTTTGAATACGCCACTTGGACCTTCCTATATACAAAATGGAAAAACCCACTATCACATTTTCTGTGGAATAAGTTTAGAAGGTAATTATCTAGTCAATTACTGTCGTAGATTCCTGGAATTAAAGAATTAAATGTTTGATTGTTGAAACCCTTACTTCGTGGAATGCACTCATTTTAGATAAAATAAAACGTTTTATTTTATCTAAAGAATTAAACTTTATTTTGCAAATAGGTAGGTACTTATTAAACTTTTATTGGTTATATATAACCAATAAAATAAACATCTTACATTTCTTGCAAATTCATTAGTACCTGTTAACCTCCATCACTCCGACACTGGCAACCTTATTTAGGGATTAGTAACCCTCACAACTATTGTATTCTATTCTGCTTTCAACCTTTATACCTGGTGGTCATACTCAAGTTAAAATTGTTTTCCTATATACACTTGTCAACAAGTTTACACTTCTGTAAACTTGTTGACAAATATCTGTTTTTCATTGAGTCACCCGTATCAACAGTTTAGGGATTTGCATACATAATTTATTGTTTTATTACTCTCTCATACATAAAAATACACTATAGCCATGGATATGTCTAAAATGTTATTTATTGGAATTTTTTATTTACAGTTATGCTAGAAGTGTAGTTAAGGGTTAATAGCTGCCTACGATGCTCTAGCTTGGGTTCACCTATATCAGCTTGTATGCTATTTATTAGAGGTATTCTGTATGCTCCAAGTATAATCCTTAGGGAGGTATTATGTAACGTATCCAAAGATTTTAACGTTGTTGTGCTGGCAGATTCATATGCAACACATACGCAATCAATTTAGGACCTAATTAAGGACCTGTATAACATGAGTAGTATTTTACCATCGGCACCCCAACTTTTGTGAGCTAGGTACGTTAACAAGTTAAGGTCATTTCGATATGAAAGAACTAACTGCTAGATATGACTTTTTCAATTTAACTGTGGATCAAATATCACTCCCAGAAATTTTATTTCGTTTGTATATAAAAGATTTTGGCTTTCAAGCATTAGGTTCAGATTATTCTCGATATTTTTTTTTTGAAAATATTATACATTTTGTTTTATTACAATAAAACCTGAAATCGGTACTTAGGGACCAATTTACTAGTTTATTTAAGTGTTCTTGTAATATTGACGCCATACAATTAACGTTCTTGCCTTTGATGTAAATAATTAGGTCATCGGTATATAGCCTTGCCTGAACAGGCTTCGCAATGATTTTTGTTATATCGTTTATTGGTAATTGTTTATGTAAGCCAAAATATTTCCTTGATATTCCATTTTTTTTAGAATATTCAATATACGATGTTTCCATACTGTATCAAATGCTTTAGTAATGTCAAAGTAAATTGCCATACATTTTTGATTATTTTTAAAAGCTTTGTGAATGAGCTGCCTGGTTTAAAGCCAGCTTGTTCGATGGTAAGTTGATCATTATGTTCTAGGTTCAACATTAATCTTTTGTTGACTATTTTTTCCATAAGTTTACGTGAAGCACCTTTCTAGTTTTCTTTCTATTTATAATAAGATTGGTTTGTTTTCTTCCTTTAAAAACAGCTTGTTCTCCTATTTTATTTACCAAAATCTGCTGGTAAAGACCAAAGTCTCTTCCATATTATCCGATAAACATGAGTCTTTTATTATCACATTGACCTAGATCTTCCTTTTTATCTTTGTGTTAGTCTGCCTTTTTGTTTTTTGAAATAGTTTCACCAGCCATTCTTTGAGTATTTCAATACTGAACTGTATTCATGGGAGATTTATCGCCAAAATCATCATCATCATCATCATCATCATTTAACCCGGATCTATCCACTGCTGGATATAGATCTCCCTCAGTCTTTTCCATGTATTTCTGTTTTGTGCTGTTTGCATCTAATTTTTGTCGATCCGTTTTATGTCATCAGACCATCTTGTTGGTGGACGACCTCTACTTCGATGTGCTTCTTGTCTCGGTCTCCACTGTATTATTCGCTGTGTCCATCTGTTATCCGACATTCTAGCTATGTGCTCCGCCCAGTTCCACTTAAGGGTCATAATTCTTTCTATGGCATCTGTCACTCCTGTTCTCCGTCTTATTTCCTTGTTCGTGATCCGATCCCTACGAGAAATGCCTAACATCGATCGTTCCATGGCTCTTTGGGTAACACAAATTTTATTTCTTACTTTCTTAGATAGTGTTAATGTCTCTGCACCATATGTAAGTACTGGCAACACGCACTGATTAAAGACTTTTCTTTTAAGACACATAGGCAGTTCTGATTTAAAAACATAGCTTAGCTTGCCGAATGCCACCCAAGTGAGTCCTATGCGGCGGCTTAGTTCGCACGTTTGATTATCTCTTCCTATGCGTATCTCATGTCCTAAGTACTTATATGAGGTGGTTTCTTCAATATGCATGCCATTTACTGAAATCTTTTCGCTTAACACAAGATTTGTCATGATTTGTGTTTTTGTGTGGTTGATTTTTAATCCTACTTGTAGGGAGGCTAGGTATAGTTTCTCCAGTTGCGATACTACATCATCGATTCTGTCAGCAAAAAGGACAATATCGTCAGCAAACCTCAAATGACTAAACATTTCTCCATTGACATTAATTCCTTTTTCACTCAGATTTGCGTTCTTAAACATATGCTCTAATAATGTTGTAAACAATTTTGGCGAAATTGTGTCTCCCTGTCGCACTCCCCGTTGTATTTTAAATACGTTGGTCTTTTTATCTGTCAGTTTCACACTTGCTGTCCCATTTTGATAGATGTATTTTATCATGTTTATATAGCGATGATCTATACGGCACTCTGTTAAGGCTTTTAACATCTTTTGATGACTTAATGTGTCGAAAGCTTTTTCGTAGTCAACAAATATCATAACTAATGGCTTGTTATATTCAACACTATTTTCTATTAAGTTCTTAATTACTTGTAAATGATCATTCGTGCCATATCCTGCTCTAAAACCTGCTTGCTCTATTGGCTGATAGAAATCCAACTTACTTCCTAGCCTGTTGGTAATAACTCTTGTAAATAGCTTATATACTTGTGACAACAAGCTAATGGGGCGGTAGTTTCTAAGGTCGCTGATATCTCCCTTCTTATGAAGTAAGATGATTTCCGCGTTGTTCCACTGCGTCGGTGTTATCGCTTCGCACAGACATTTATTGAACAGTTTAGCAAGTGTCAGTAAGAGCTTATTTCCTCCTAGTTTTAGGCTTTCGGTCATTACCCTGACTTCTCCTGGGGATTTATTACGCCAAAATCATAGATTACAATAAAAAGCTATTGAATCAGAAACAGCAGGGAAAAAAGTAAATGAGGTTTTAACGAACAATATTAGTTATGTTGATAATACAGTAATAATAGCTGATAATTTAGAAAATCTAGAAAGAATAATGAATGAAATATGAAGGTGCAGAAATAAAAGAAAAAATCTAAAAGAGTCATAACATCGTTGAAAGTATAAGATAGTTAAAGCGTTTGAGTTTTAGTGATGTAGTAAGCTCATTTCAATAATACGTATGAACAGAGCCTTAAACGAGAATATCCCTCAGAATAAGTAAAGAGTTTGAATTTTATTTATTTCAAAAATAGCAAACTTGAATGTAATACAAGAAAATATGAAAAAAAAAACCTTTAAAAAGCACTCAGAGAAACAAAAGTAAAAGGAATTATGTACGTAAGCTGCATCCTTTTGCTTTTTAATTTTTATGATTTCATAGCTATAAAAACTTGTCTCGTTAATATCGGCAAAAGAACTAGCAAAGAATACGCCAGACTCGCCGTTGGTTATAGTGGTATTTTCCGGAAGATACGTCGTGAAATTGTTGAAACGACCGGTATGAATTGTGTGAGTGCGTCTTTCCTTTAATTAAAGAATTATTGGCTTGTGAACCATGGCTGGTTGTTGGTTTAGTTGTTTAGTGGTTGCTGTCCAATCGTGAACTGCTAAACGTGAACTTGTTAGAGGTTAAAAGTCACATTTCGAAAAACAATTACAAGGAAATTGTACTCGGTGGTGATTATTTAAGGATTATAAATGGTTCGGAGCTCGAAGTACATACGTATAGAGTGTCTCGATGTTTACACTGTGATGATTTTTTTACAGGATTATTATTTTTTTACAGGGCAAGAAAAGGACTCGCTATAATTTAAAACTCTTGAAAGAGTCCTATAGAGGGTGTCCCAAATTGACATGTTTTGCAGGGTATACCAAAAACTAGAAAAGATAAAGATAAAAGATAAAAAAGTAGATAAGATGTCATGACTTATTTTTTCGTTAAAGTAATTATTGCCCAATCAAATCATAATAACTCCTTACAGTAGCGAAATACAGGGCGTATATTGAAAAATGTCGAAAACGACGAAGCGTTCAAAGGCGTCCCAAAATTTTTTTAGAGGGTCTCACTAAAGAAATATAATACCAACTTATGTTTTTATATATGGGACACCATACATATTTATATACCTATTTTTAGTTTGTGAAACTACAAGAAGAATATACCAAGGCTGACCTAGATATTAACCTCGCGAAAACAGAGTACCTATCTACAAGTGAAGAAGACATAGAAGATCTACAGATTGATGACAACGTAACAATCAAAGGAAAGGATAAATTCAAATACTTAAGGTACTTAATCACGAAAAAGGCAACAACAGAGGAAGAAATTACACAAAGATTAAGACAAACAAGAACAGCAATCCGACAACTTAGCTCAGTATGGTGGGATAGACACCTAAATATGAAGACAAAAATACAGATTTATAAAACATTTATTAGTGCGAAGTACTATGACATACGGGGCTGAAAATTGGATCATAAACAAGAAAAACAGCAGTAAGATAGTAGCAACAGAGATGGAATGCCTGTGAAGATGCTGCAGAGTAACAAGAATGGATAAGAGAAGTAATGACGAAATAAAGCAAAGAACATCAATAGAAACAGACATACTAACATATAAAACAAAAAAGACTAAAGTGGTATGGACATGTAAGAAGAACTAGCGATAGCAGATTGATAAAGAGAATAACCGAATGGAGCCCCATAGGAAAGTAAAAAAGAGGACGAGCCCGAAAATCCTGGAGGAACGAAGTAGACGATGCCATGAGTAAGAGAGGCCTAAACGATGGAGAATGGGACAACAGAGAGAGATGGAAACGGTTGAACGAGGGAAGGCAGTGAACACTGAAGAATCCCTGAATATATATATATATATATATATATATATATATATATATATATATATATATATATATATACTAACTAACTATCAGACAGACAGTTCGGCTTCATTAACGCAGTGGGTACCAGAGAGGCACTTTTCGGAGTACAGGTACTGATTCAAAGATGCAGGGACGTTAACTGCGACGTATACGCGTGCTTGATCGACTATGAAAAGGCATTTGACAGAGTTCAACATCAAAAGATGATAAACATTTTAAAAGAAGCAGACCTGGATGACAAAGACCTCAGAATAATTTCAGAACTATACTGGAATCAGACCGCATACATGAAAATTAACGGAGAAGAAACATATCACATAAAAATACTACGCGGAGTTAGACAGGGATGTATTCTATCGCCGTTGATATGTAATATGTACTTAGAAAAAATTTTTAACGATGCTCTTTACGGAATAGACGAAGGCATCCTTCTAAATGGTGAAAGAGTAAACAATGTTAGATATGCCGACGACACCATGGTGATAGCAGATAGTTTAGAGGGACTTCAGAGACTAATGGACAGAATAAACGAGTACAGTCAACAGTACGGACTAAACATTAATACCCACAAAACCAAACAAATGATTGTCAGCAAGGAGAATATAAATGGGGTTCATCTATACATTAATGGGACGCAGATAGAGCGAGTAAAACAGTATTGCTACCTGGGAACTATTATAAACGAACAGTGGAGCAATGTACAGGAAATAAAGTGCCGCATAGGAAAGGCAAGAACGGTCTTTAACAAAATGAGCGCCATCTTCAAAAGTCACAACATATCCCTGGATACAAAAATGAGACATTTGAGATGCTATGTTTTCTCTGTGTTGTTGTACGGGGCGGAGGCGTGGACGCTTACAGACACCACTATTAAAAAACTTGAAGCATTTGAGATGTGGCTTTATAGAAGAATGCTGAGAATATCATGGACAGCAAGGATCACGAACAAGGAAGTTCTAGAAAAAATGAAGAAGGAACCAGAGATTGTGTTTACGATCAAACGCATAAAATTGCAATATCTGGGACACGTTATGAGAAATCAGCACCGTTACTCCCTGCTGCAGTCTATATTGCAAGGTAAAGTCAAAGGTAAGCGAGGACCCGGTAGAAGGAGAATATCATGGCTGCGGAATTTAAGAACATGGTTTAAGAAAACCTCAACGGAGCTGTTTCGAGCCGCAGCGAGCAAGGTTATGATTGCCAATATGATTTCCAACATCCGAAACGGATAGGAACCAGAAGAAGAAGAACTAACTATCAGTAAAATGATCAGCCCAGTGCAAATACAAGGCGATCTGTCACAAGAATTTGAAACATATAGGGCTTATGGAAGCCAGATGCGCTGTCATATATGTGACCAGCGCATCTCCCTATCTCTGTACAGTGTACATATCTGGATTCTCTCATAACAAGCGATAATGACACATCTGAAGAAGTAAAATAAAGAGTACTGATAACGAACAAATGTTCTTTTGGACTAAAGAAGCAAAAAAGCAAATTAATAATACGTAGAACACTGATCTTATCAGTGCTGACATATGGGTCAGAAACATGGACCATCTCCAAAACATACGCAAATCGTCTGCTCGTCTTCGAAAAGAAGATACTACGCAGAATGATGGGCGCAATCTGTGAGAGGGTATTTAGAGAAGGCGATATAATTTCGAACTGTACGAGAAGTATATAGAAATAGGTAATGGTAGAGATGTAATATCTTTCATAAAAATAGATAGGCTTAGACGGGCTGAACATGTGAAGAGATTAAATAAAAATTACCCACCCAGACGAATGCTAATTAGCGGCATCAGTAAAAAATGGTGGTAGAGGTAGACCGAGACTGTGATGGAGTGATGGTGGGGATGAAGACGCGAGGAAGATGGGTGCTGCAAACTGGCAACGGTTCTCGATGTACAGAAACGACTGGGGAAGTAGACTGGGAAAGGTCAAGGCTCAACTAGTGCTGTAGTAACTGATAATGAAATATGTTTTTATTTCTGTTTAACATTCCAATTCTGCTAAATGCTGTTTTTATTTCACACAAACTTTTTCCTATATTTGGTTAACTGTACTATAGCGTCTTCTCCAGGTGATTTTAACTATAATAGAAACCATTCTTCATTGTTGATACTACCGATGACCCTACTTAACTTCGAAATTTAAACGATAATTAGGCGAATAGATCTTAAGCTAGCATTTAAACAATTGTGACAACTATTAAATTTACGTGAAACGACTAAATGCAAAAATGTATGTTGGTACTCGATTCTTCATAAGATTATTCAATTTATAAGTTGTAACATTAATTGTTTTGCCGTCACTGTATAATTGCGATTATATAAAACTTCTGCCCTTGAGTGCATTGAATCTTTTAAAAACGGAGACATAACGGCGTCGCGCAGGTGCAGCTAATCGCAATCGTCAAACAATCGTATCAATCGGGAAATAATATCTTTGCGGCTGGCGGAATAAGGTAACACTAAGAAGATTGGAGATATAAGTGAATACCTCTACGTAATATTAAAATAGCTGATTATGCACCCATCTGTCGTGCCGGGTATGCGCTTGCCTTCAATGCGGAATTCCTAGGTCTAGGACTTTTGCCGTGAAACGTTCACGTCGTGATTTACACATTTTTAGGCGGTTTTGAATTAAACGAAGGTTGCTAACTGAGACTTTGTCAATCAGTGCTTTGTTCATCATAGGAAAAAATATGGTTTTACTTCATTAAAGAAAACATGCTTCGAATTTTGTTATTCCTTTCAGGGGTAAGCGTTTCTTTAACCTAGGTTTATCGGTAATAGCCAATTTAGTCGAAAAAGGACGTATTTGATACAAACAAGTGACACAATAAGCTATTATGCTCATTGAAAACGGTATATTTGCAGTTTTGAGAGATGGCTGTGGTTACCACCTCGGAAAACTGCATGTACTGTTGTGAAAAGCAATCAGAAAATCTAAAAAAATTACTTTATTTATTGTTTTTACTTTTGTCACTTGTTTTCCCCTTATTTCTGAATACACAAACTTTCTATCGTTATTTTCTTGTTTCTTGTCTTCGTCCAATAATAATAATGATTAGCACTAAAGGCATACGCTACAGAACCAGACAAAATAAGAACAAAGAAAATGCTTAAAACTGTAAAAGTAACATAACAAAAGCCGTCACAAAACTATACTATATATATATATATATATATATATATATATATATACATATATATATATATATATATATATATATATATATATATATATATATATATATATATATATATATATACATATAACATCGCTACAGGCCATGTACGCCATTGGCTTCTATTTTCTTCGTTAATTTTTTCCACTTTTCCGGTCGTTTGCTTTTTCTCTCCAATTATGCACTCCTATACCATTTAAATCACCTGTAACTGCTTCTAACCACTTTTTCCGCGGTCTTCCTCTCTTCATTTTACCTTCGCTTCCTCCAAAAGCTTTTTTTATACAACGTTTCTCTGGCATTCGAGTGATCACCTGACTCTCCGTGCTTTGACTTTTTGTACAATTAGGGGTTTTCCATACATCTCCATTGCCTGTTTATTTGTTCTTCTTCGCCAGTTTCCCCCCGCTGTCTCTTTTCTATTTCTTTTCTTCTTTCCCTTTATTCGTTATTGTTACACCCAAATACTCGAACTGGCTAGCATTTTCAATTTTGTAACCTTTTTTTTTAAATTTATATATAACCCAAATTTTCTTGCTTCATCTTCAAAGGTCTTAAACATGTGTTCAAGTTCTTTTTTATTCTTGTTAAGAGGACTACATCATCTGCGTACGCTATACAATGCTGTTTATAGTGGAAGAAGATACCCGTAGTTTGGATCTTACTTTCTCTCATTATTGCCTCCAAGAAAAAGTTAAACAGATCAGTAGAAAGTGGATCCTCTTGTCTTGTCCTAAATACTTCCTTCTATGTCCACTCTATTTTTTGTACTTGTTAGCGACAGACATTTTCAATAATTTTATCAACTTTTTTGATATTCCTAAATTTTGTAGAGCTTTATACAACTTTTCCTGATCGATAGAGTCATACGCCTGTTTAAAATCAATGAAGAGCATGTGGAGTCCTAGATTTTGTTCGGTACTGTTATTTTGTATCAATTTTAAGGTAAATATTTGATCCACTGTCGATCTTTCTGTTCTAAACCCTCCTTGGTATTTACCTACTGTACCATTCTCGTATTTTTTCAATTTATTACTTATGATCTTTGCTAATATTTGTACACAACCTCCAGTAGCGCTATCCCTCTGTAATTTTCACAAAGGATTATGTCACCTTTCTTATGGCTTGGACAAATTACGGCATTACTCCATCTCTCTGACATCTTCTCCTCTCTCCACACTCTTAGTATCAAATTACATAGCTTTCTTTGCAGTGTGACCCCTCCTTCATTTCGCCATAAAAATCTACTACCAATACGATGACATAATAGTTCAACCAAATTTATCTCCAAAAACTTTTTGAAGCATAAATCTTCTTCAGGTGAGCTCTGTTGCCAAATAAAAAATATCTTATTTTCGAAAACACAGCGTAAACTGTTTCTCTGTTCCTTTTATGAATATGATGTTAACTGTTTCTCTTACGTACCATTCGCAACTTGTAAATAGCTGATTTAAACATATGTCTTCTCAGATTGTTTTAGTAGAATTTCTAAACATCTGTTGTTAATATCAGAACAAAATATATTCTCTCGATTTGATTGTGATTCTTATCTAATTATTCTGATTCAAATGATCAAATGAGTTGATTGATTTAAATGCAATACAATAAAAATACCGCAACAACATTTGTACAGCTGCTATAAACAAATTAATAGCAAAACTAATTGAATATTTTGAAGACAAACGTGACAATGGTGGTCAATTATTAGCAGCACAAACCGTTATAGAGGTATTATAACTTTTTTTATTTATAACCATTGTTTATAACTATTGTTTATAAATCGTATTTGGAAAACTATTTTTTCGAATACATATAGAAATTTTGTAGTATTTATAATATTACTAGGTGTAACCTAAAAATTGTTTTATTAATCTGTTTTTTTTTTATTGCAAGAGGGCGGGAAGTTTTATTAGAAAAGATTAACTGCAACCTTACGTTGATGAAAGAAACTACGTTTTGTTTTCCGTCAATATACACTATAATACACCTCATTATAACGGAAAATAATTCGGTAGAGGTGATAGATAAGTTGAATACACAACAGAGGTGGTGAGGAGACAGAGTAAATTGATAAATTGGTAAATAGCATCAGAGAAAGGACAAAAATATAGGTTATAAAAAAAAGGTCCAGCAAACGAAACTCTGTCAAGAACGAGTGCGACGTTGAGTATGTGTATAGAAAGTCGGATATATTAATCGATAATTAATATAAACGTATAAATTGAAACTATTGAAAACAGGATTAATAGAAGTGATGTCTGTGAACCGTTGTGTTGAAAATAACTCCTCCCGCAGTCCTACCTCTCGCAAAAGATGAAAACAGAGTGAAGGGAATTCAGGTTATGTAAAAAGGAAGGAAAGGATCCACTGCTAGCTGAGAGAAAACAATAATCTATGCGTGACGAAGAAGGAGATGCACACAGTAAGTGAAGTGTACAAAGAGCTAAGAGAAATGAAAATAAAAGAAGAAACTGAAAATAAAAGTGGAATTAGAAAATACAAAAGCCACGTCTAAATGAGGTGGAAAATATATTAGAGCGGATCGAAAAGGAATAGAAAAGAAACAATATTGTGGTAACCTAATTAAGGATTGATACAGATGAAGAGAAAATAAAAGAAGATATCATTAATTTCATAAGAATACAGATAAAGGAAGAAGTAATTATAGAAAGAGCAATAAAACTAGGCCAGAAAACGTGTTTACTACAAATAAAAGAACTCCTAAAAAAAATAGAATTCTGCAAAAAAACTCAGCTGGAAAAGCTAAAGGGTGAAAAGGTATTCATAAATGATGATCTAATAACCTTCTTCTTCCTATACCGTCCCCATTAACGGAGGTTGGCGACCACATTTTTAAAAGCTTCTCTGTCTTTTGCAACGTGGAATAATTCGTCTACAGTCATGTTTGTCCAGTCTCGAATATTTCGCAGCCATGACTTCCTCTTTCTACCTATTCCCTTTTTGCCATCGACTCTACCCTGCATGATGACCTGCAGAAGACTATATTTATTATTTCTATCTAATAACCAAAGAAAGATAAATGAGAAAAAAAATAACCAAAAAATGTAAAGAACTTAGTGAAAATGGTAAAACCGTAAAAGTAGGGTTAGGGAAAACAAAGGCGCAATGCCGTTCTAAAAATATTGGGATGCAAAAAAGGAGAATAGTGAAGAAGGACCAGAAATCGGAAAGACGGAGACAATAGGTGGCAAAACAGATTTGACAGACACGAATAAATTAAATCAGAGAACGAAAAGCATATGACATAGATTCATTAGGAGAAAAAATGATCATAAAATTTAGAAAATTGGAGTTTGTAACATAAACAGCATAAATGGTAAAGCAATATAAATAGTAGAGGAGTTTAAGGTTGCAGAATTAAGTATACTAGCAATATCAGAGACCAAGACAAAAACAAGGAATAGTGAAAATGGAAAATAATCATTATAGTAGTATATGGACCAAGCGAAGATGATAACGCACAAAGCAAAGATAAATTTTGGGAAGAGTTAACGTTTGCAAGAGAAGCCGCAAGAATATACATTTCAGGGGATTTCAACAGTAGGTTAGGAATGAAAAACGAAATATATACTAGACATATAGGAACTTATGGAACACAATATGAATAACAATGGAACATTGCTAGAGTTTTGCACTTTAACAATACGACGATACATTTTTTAAACACAAGGAAATCCACGTGTATACTAGAGAAGTAAAAAGTCGAAAGGAAAAATTCATAATTGACTAAAAGTCTTGTACAGAAAAGGAAAAACCAATTGTAAAAGAGACGATAAAAACGTAGAAGCTAAGAAATAAAGAAATGGCAAAAATATTTGAGAAGAAACTAAACGAAAAACTTAAAGCAATAAAAGAAACGGGCGAGAATAATAATATAAACAACTTATGGAACAACTACAAGGACCTATCTAACACAGCTACTGGATGGAAGGCTACTGGATGCAGCTAAGGAAGTATGCGGAATAAGTAAAAAAGACTCAACAAAAAAGCAAGTACCTTAGAGCAGCAGTAGATAGAGTAAAGATAGTGACGATGATATCCAACCTCCGATCGGGAGACGGCACTTAAAGAAAAAGAAGCTGCTTATTTAAATAAATAATAAACATATTCAACTGTTGTTGAAGAGCCCGAAGAGAAAATTAGATTAAAGCTTTTTTATTATATATGTCAGAGGAGAGATTTTCCTCGATTTTTCTCTTCTCAAATTCTGTTCATACAGTTGCAATTATCGTCCAACCTTAAGTTACAGTTACAGAAAATACCACTACGTTAAAGTCGTGACAGAAATAAAAAGCGACATCGTAAGAGAAAGAGACACTCACCTGTACATTTAAGTTCTTTGGTTAATTCATCGGAACCGAGGAAGCAGTTCGGCGTTCCATCACATAATTTTGATAATTCGAACAACTGTAAAACGTCTGTCGATTCGTTGACTTGGCAGCCGAAATATCCGTCTTCGAGATTTAGAAAAAACACTTCTCGTCGTATACCGAATCCAATCCCTCCGAAGGATTGGCCAGTCTGAAACAAAAACAAAACAAATTAATATCTTAGTTAATGTAGTAATCAAATAAAAATGATTATACGTCATTTTCTGTTGTTATTATTGGTTTTTTAAGTTAGTTGCTTTGGTAGAAATCAATACGCTAGACCATTTGTTTTTTTATGTTCTTAATGTAGTTTTTTGCAAGCTGTCAAAAACTCAAAATAATTTCATTTGTTCCGTTATAAATTGAATCCTCATTTATTTGAAAAAGCAACGGTCACTTAATTTAATACTATTTTTGGAATATTTTATATGGTAATTCCAATTTCTGGAATTGTTAAAGCCGGAATTATTTTAGGAATTAAACGTATTATTCTCTAGACAGGTTGCTTAAATAAGGATCAAGAAAATCATAATCCGCCCTACAATAACCAAAGTCAAACATCAAAACTATTAGTCTTAAAACGGAAGGTTCTATGGACTATGTACGGGCCCTGGAGAGCGGAGATAATAGGAGAGTGGAAAAAAGATATAACCAGATATTCTATGTAAACAAATTCTACTTCTTTTAGAAGTTTTCCATAGTCTAATAAATCAGGGGTTTTGCTCGTTTGTGGGATAGGTTCTATAAAACTCTTGTTTCTTTAAAATAATATATCCTGGTCTATAATTGGTTTCAAATGAGTGTAGAGTAATAAATCATAAAGTGTCATAAAATTTGCCTGAATTTCGGTGTCGTCATGGGCGTAGGCAAATGGACGGATGTCAACTTCGTCGTCAAAAATTGATGTACCTCAAAATATCATATTTTGGATATTTTGTGATAACCAATTTTATTTAATTTTTCGATTAACTTATTCTTCAAACTCGTATTCCATTATATGGTCATTAAAGCTAATTACATTTTTATTTATAAAAACAAATTCACTTCCTTACTGAACGAATAAAAGCATTAGAAGAAACTGATAAGGGTATGACGCACCTCCTAATATTACTAAGAACTAAAATAAATCAACATGAAGACTAATAACGCGTAATGAGGTTTTACTTACACTTTCATTATAATCCCTCTTTTATTTTATTATTATCATTCGACATTCGACATTCGAGTTAGTAATTGTTACTACACCAATTAAACGTACAGTAATATTGTGATATAGAAATAGTGAAAAAGTTATAAAATGGCGACATTTATTCCAAAGAAAAGAGGTGTAAAAAATTCTCCGCTATCTGTTAGTGAAAAAGTTATAATTTTAAATGTATATGATTGCATAAAACACGATCACCCTAGTTTGTCTGTGCAAGAAAGTGTTGAGCGATGTGCCCGAATGACTGGAATTGGACAGTCCACGATTTTTAAATTATTGCGAGAAAGAAAGATATCAGGCCAGTTAAGTCCATGCAAGAGAAAATCAGGAAGACCAATAAAAATCTTAGGTGAAGACACCAAACGTGACATTCGAAGAAAAGTTCATTCGTTTTATTTTAAAAAGGAAATACCCACCCTTGACAAAATACTAATGGAGATAAGCCAAGATAACGATATTCCTTTGATATCCAGAAAACTTTTATGGAAAACTTTAAAAAGTATGAATTTTTCCTGGGAAAAGCACAATCGAAAGGCACTATTACTGGAAAGTGATGAAATCATTTGCTGGAGACGAAAATATTTGAAAACAGTACTGCAGAGAGCACAAGAAAATTTTTTATCTTGATGAGACGTGGATAAACGAAGGTTATATAGTCCAAAAAATGTGGCAAGATAAAAATGTAACAAGTGCTCGCCAAGCTTTCATAGAAGGCCTTTCGACGGGTATTAAAGTGCCTTCGGGAAAAGGGAAGAGGCTTATAATTGCTCACATTGGAAGCGAAGAAGGATTTTTAAAAGAAGGTTTGTTAAGCTTTGAGTCGTGTCGGACGGGAGATTATCATGAGGACATGAATTCGGATGTCTTCGAAGACTACTTCGGGGAAATGTTAAAATTTCTTCCAGCTGATTCGGTCGTGGTTATGGATAATGCAAGCTACCATTCAAGGCGCATAGAGAAGGTACCAACTTCAGCTTGGAGAAAGCAAGAAATTATTAACTGGCTGTCAAATAAAGGTATTCAGTTTGAGACGAATTCAATAAAGAAGGAACTACTAGCCGTAGTAAAACAACATAAATCTCGCTTCATAAAATATGCCGTAGAAGATGTAGCAGAAAAGTATAAAGTAACTGTGCTACGCCTACCGCCATATCATTGCGAATTAAATCCCATAGAACTTATATGGGCACAAGTTAAAGGATATGTTGCAAGGCACAATACCACATTTAAAATGAAAGATGTCAAGGTATTGTTTGATCAAGCCATTATGGAAATCACATCAGAAAACTGGCAAAAAGCAATCCAGCATGTTTTAAAAGAGGAAGATAAAATGTGGGAACTGGACAACTTGGTCGATCAGGTGGTTGACCCTATAATTATAACACCAGGGGATGATAACAGTTCTTCGGATGAAGACTATAGTGATGTAGAATTGTAATAACGTATCCAGTAAAGTTTTTGTAGTTTTTGTGAATAAATTGATTTAAACTCCCCACAAGTGTTTCAATATGTAAAGTTCATTCGTGTGTGTTTGTGAGTATTTCCCGATTTCGGTTCGTATATATTTTATTGTTACATTTTATATTTTTTTAATAACACTGTTCTGCTGTATTACATTTTTATTTCCTTTAATATGATTTTTAAGAATGCATATTCTTTTGTCAATTAACCCACTAGCGCGCCTCTGGCTCAGTGTTTATCTGTCGATAACAATAAACTAATCCCTTAAAACAGGGTGATACCTACCTGCTCTTTATGAAACGACAGAATTTTGCAATGCGGACGGAATTTATTGACGGATTATTGACGGATTACCCTGTAGCGCTTTTGAATACTTCATGAGATTTTATTACTCTACACTCATTAGAAATAGATTATAGATTATTTAACCTATAACTTCTTTTTTTAAACTTTCTTTATTTGTTGCAATCTGGTATCAATATAACAATAAACAATACGTATTAACGAGGTGTAGCACGTAAGGTGGGAGTAGCACGTAAAGGCGGTGACTCAAAGAGCTGCGATAAGATCCGCCGCATTAGGAGAACCATGCCCAACATCGAAGAGCCCAAAACTGAGAGTAGGAGGGCCCTTCATTCTGTTGTGGAATTGACCATCTTCGACGCTACGTCTGTCTGGAGTACTGCAGTTTTAACAAAGGCGTACAGAAAGCAGCTTACTCGAGCAGATAGAAAGAGTCTACTGAGGGTGGCATGTGCATATAGAACAGTCTCCGCCGAGACGCTGGGGGTTATCACCAGGTGTATTCCGATGCACGTGCTAAAGAAGGAAAGAGGAAAAATATACGATAGAAGAAATGAAGACATAGCAACAGAACGTTTAAAATAGAAGAATGGGAGAGGTCCATAATGGTGTGGCAAGAGGAATGGGACGAGAACAGAAGGGCATACCTTTACAGATTTGGAAAGGCTTAAAATGACAAATAGCTGGACTGTGAAATATCGGAAACTGTCTCACACACTCTATTGGTATGCGATAGATGGATATATAAGAGGAATCCGCTTAAGAGATAGCTAGGAAGTAGGATGCAATCAGTCACGGAACTGGTGGAGGAGATGTTTAGGTCACCAGATCGATTGAAGGTAGTTCAGAAATAGGTGAAGAAAACGTTTAAGCGAAAGGAACAAGAAAGGCGATCCAAAGGAAGGCAGGATGTCCAGAAGCAAGCAAGAAGATAAGACAGAATGAGAAGAGACGAGATTGAACATGAACAGGGAGGAATACAGGAAAATAAGAGTTCCGTTAAGAATACTTCGGTCACATTATGAGACACCCTGAAAAATATGATCTTTTACATCTGATCATTCAGGGAAAGATCCAAGGTAATCGTGGTCCTGGTAGGAGAAGAACATCTTGGTTGAAAAATCTAAGGCAATGGTATGGAAAATCAACTACATCGTTATTTAGAGCTGCTGTCAATAAAGTCACGATAGCGAATATGGTAGCCAACATGATATCTAACGATCGATAACGGTCATGGAACTAGAAGAAGAAGAAGAAAGAGTTCAGTGGTAGTGAGAAAGTGCTAGAATGCGTGAGAATTGTGTAATTTATCGCTGAGAAGGGTGTTTTTTTAGCAGGTAGGTCTTTGACATTGACAGCGATGATATCCGAACAACCCTGAGTGCGGTCTCGTATATCATCGTGGCCAAGCTGGAGGAATCCATAACCAAGGCTGGAAGGCGGTTCTGCCCATCTTCCAGGACCGAGGTATGTTTCGGTCCACCCCTCCTCGTAAAAGATGAAAAAAAAGTTAACATTACCAAATTTTTGACTTAAATACAAATGAGTAACTTCTAGCTGAGTTCCTAGCGGTGGAATAATCTAGAAGATCATCTAGAAGAGATCATAGAGAATGATCTAGAAGACCTTTTTAGTCTTCTAAGCAGTGGTGGGGTCAGGAGGTCATTGGCGAATGGATTTGGATGAAATTATAGTCTCTTGAAGTAGTTTGTACACTGAATGGCAGTTGCTCCTTTAACAGTTTCAACATTCAGGTCATACATACCATAGGGCATTGCAGATATCACAAAGAACTGTGGATCGGAATCTTTGTAGTCTTTGCATATTTGTATTATTGGCAGTCTCCCAGATTTGAATTCAATATGTCCTTATAGCCTCATGCAATCTTTTGTAAGTGTTAAATTTTGTTACGTACTTTTCTAGGACATGGAGGTGGTTAAACTAGATGATTTCGACTTACAAACCATAAATCCGGGCTTGAACCTCTTCTCCAGGCAGCTGATATAAACGTGCTTTTAACTTTTGTTTCAAATATTAGCTGCAAATTATTGACTTGGACCAGATATATGGTGAGTTACCAAGATCTTCAATAGTAAGGTAGTTTTAAACTTTGGGGTAGCTACTAAAATCAGCTACATATACAGCAGGATGACCAGCTATGGCTATTACGTGATGCAAGAATATATCATATAATTTTTTCTTTTCTTCGTTGGTGTTATCTATTTTCCAAATCGAATCTAAATCCGCTTTATTGTTTAGACATTTTAGACCTATATTCATTTTTATGGTCCAGAAATACGTTCAATATTTACTTGACAAATTTAGGGGATCTTAGAATAACCATTCGCATCAAACATCACAGTTTCATATGAGGTCATGTTCATTTCCCTTGTAAAAATCAGCGAGGATAAACATTTTTTTAATGGCGTTCCAACATTCTTGTTAATTTAGAATTAACCAAGGTGTAGGTATAAGTATTATATCATGAAAGCAAGCGAGTTTTTATTGGAGAATTCAATGCTCAGTTACAACAGAAACACCAATAATATTCAAAAATTACAATCAAGCAAAGGTCCCAACAGAAATACTAAAACCCAGATAATGTATTTTTATGGGTTTCCCGGAACCGGACGTTTTCACTTCCTTCTTCTTCTTCTTCCATTTGTTGACTTATCTCGTGATATTTGTACTAGCCTATCCTCTACCATTCTACTAGTGTCTTCGTTTCACTCCTGTTTCCGTTTTGTCACCCATCCATTTATGTCTTCTATATTGCATGCTCTTCCTATTTTTTTTGGCTGCTCTCCCTATTCAGCAGACTTTTCCCTGTTATTCGTCGAAGTATTTTCATCTCTGTTAATATTTCGTACTGCTTGTATTATTTCGTCCATTATTATATTAAAGAGAAGTGGTCTTAACGAGACACCCTGTCTGACTCCACTTTGTACTGGTATATACTGTGCTAGTTTTTCATTTATTTTTGTCTGTATTCGATTATGGAAGTAGATGTTGTCGATGGTTTGTACAATACTGACTGGTATGTTTCTTTTATACAATAGGTGTAAGACGTCTTCGACTTGGATGCGATCGAAAGCCTTTGTCTATAAAACATAGATATGCTGGTTTATTGTACTCGATGGCCTTTTCACTTCCGAATCCATAATTTTCTCTATATAGCTTTTATTGCTATCTGTTCCACATTATTTGGATTCTCTAACTCTTGAGTGCATATGTACTGCACAAAACTAACGGATATACTTTTTTTTATGACGATTCAGTTTAGATTTTTATTTGCTGAGCCAAAGTCCCCTTTGACTTATTATAGAAAAAACGATTACATTTAAAAAACAAAATCACTACCATTAACAATGTAGTTAGTACCTATTAATTAAAAACCTATTTGGCTAACTACTTTTTTTCATAGCCTTGTACAGTAGGAGGATGATCGCGAAGCGTCGATCCACAATAAGACGTTTAATTCTCAACATTCCGAAAACGGTATGATGGTATGATGACACAACCCATCAACAATCTACAATAACCAGTTCTTTGATTAATATTATACAATTATTTTACTGTTACAGTTATTTTGTCTAGCGGAACTCTCGTGAATAGACCAACCTTACGCTTTTAAATATTTTTCAAACACAAACACCGCCTGAGGGGATATACAGATTGTTTCTGTTTGTGGTATAAATGGGAGCAAATGCATTAAAGAAAATTAATGAAGACATTTTATTTAATCTACCATTAATTTAACAAGAGTGAAATTGTCTTAAAACACCATATACTATCTGAAAACTGCAATACGTACAGTATAAAAAATTTACAGATTAAGAAGAAAAAAAAACCGAGGGGGAGTCACTACAAGAAGAAACCCACACTACCATTGAATGAAAGCTTTAATATATATATATATATATATATATATATATATATATATATATATATATATATACTTATTCTTTTTTTAATAAAATATTGTTAGTTTATAATGAATAATTATTACACAATCATAATAAAAAAAGTGGAAGGCGAGTGACGTGGTGGGAGATAGGAAGATTACAAGAAAACTGAAGGAAAGTAATAGAAATATAGTTGCCACCTAGGTTAGTGAATAAACAACTGACTGCTTGAACTTCAAAAACGGGTTGGGAGTATTAGAAACCAAAAAAACTTAATGCTGACACCGAGACCTTTATAAACTAGATTCAAGATGCAACATGGAAGAATGCTCTGATGAGCTTAATGAGAAGAACAGGAAGACACCAAAAGAAATAAGTCATACAATTACATTTTTTTTTTACTAAAGACACAGAAGTGTACTTACATTAAAATCTGGTCAATAAAACCAATTATCAATTTATTTCTAACTTAAATTACTAATGAAATCTTAAAATTAGGTGTCTACTTACTAGTATATTTCCTATTATTTCTAATAACTAGCATTAAATTTAGCATGCATACTCACACAACACTTTACTCTGATTTTCACTCACTCATTATACCAGTTCAAAAGGCTTTGTTCTTTTGAGCCTTCTCTCTAGATTTGTATTGTCGAGGAGCTGGATAGCCTCGACGTTTACATGATGATGGAGTCGTTGTTCATGGCTCCCTGCAAATTTCTTGATTATCTGATTGACGTCTTCCATCTTGAGGTCCCAGTGAAGGTCGTTGTTCCTAACGTACCAAGGCGCATCTACGATGTTCCTCAGCACTTTATTCTGGAATATCTGGATTACTTTGATGTTACTAGGCTTGGCACAGCCCCAGAGTTGGCAGCCATAGGTCCATACTGGTCTCAGCATTTGTTTATAGATTAGAAGTTTATTATTTATGGATAGAGAGGAATGTCTTCCCATCAACCAATACATTTTCTTGTAGCGGATGCCTAGTTCTTCTCTTTTCTTCTTCACGTGAGCTTTCCAGCGAAGTTTCGCATCAAGAGTGATCCCCAAGTACTTTGCTGATGTTGCAATAGGCACTTGGACATCATTTATTCTAATTGGAATATTATTAATTCTCTTGAATATCTATATTACAGTGTTCTCATTAGGTTAAGTTTCTTACGACAAGTCAAAACTAATTGTCTAATATGTTCTTTCCAAGTAAGTTGATTATCAAACCACATACCTAAGATATATTGTTAAACGAGTTTACTTTTTTATCTGGATTATTTTTATTCGACAATTTTGATTTTTCTGGAAGAGATATTTATGGAATTTAATAATACCTCAATCAGCATTTTTAGCTTTAAATGAATATCCAAATTATCATTATACACAAAATAAATTGCAATTCAGCAATACCTGGTTCAACTTGAACATAACATCTCGTGTTATTGGTCTATAACAAATTCTGGTTGCATAATTTGAGTGATTTATCTAGAAGGAAATAAATATGTGATCAAATATGGTAAATAATTGGTTCGCATAGATCTTTGACCGTGCTACAGTGAATGCAGCACCATGGTTGTTTAATGAATACTAATAATAACAATTTATGAACATTTGACGATATATCACATAGTAACAAAAACATTTTTGATGAATCTGGATAAAATAACAAAAACCTATGTAGCACTTAACTTCCGAAGTATTTTACATCCTTGTAAAGTTTAAGGAAAGCAATCTTGCCACTATAATTCAATTAATTATATACACCGCAATCACATCAAAATCTGACGACTACTTCTGGTAACGTAAAGTATTTATTACTTGTCAAAGTTGTTAACTAATTAGTTATAACGTTTCCTTAAAGCAATGATATCACGATTCAAAATTAACAAAAGGTTGTTTATAAATCAATCCATTGCTATAAAAAAAAAGACCGTGAACATCTTCGCGTAATTTATGATCAAAAATCCATCGCAATGATTTTTTACTCATCTTTAATAATAAGTTTTGTAAAACACCTTCAATAGCGTGTGATGAATATAGTGTTATATTTGAAATATATTTTAAATTACGTAATTGTTCCGTTTTTGTTCTAAAATTAAGTATGAGGATAGCAGTATTTTAAAATTCGACATAAACAAGGTGTTTAAGTCAATCAACATCGAAGTAAAAAAACAGTAATGGTATGGTTATAGTGTTAGAGCTGCTTTATGGGTTTTATTTTTTTTTTAGCGATGTCCTTGACTCTATTTTTATACAAATTACTTAATTATCTTTATTATGAAGTACTGTAGCAATCAGTAAGATTGTAAAAATAACTATTTTCTTAGATATGGATGAAAATAAACCAATAGAAAAAAAAATAAAATCAATTTTATTCATATCAAAAGTTTGTCGAATTCCCGTTCTTTCTGTACTTTGATTTTCCAGTGAGAAAAATTTATCTTCTGAGCATCTTGCGTCACAATATTCACCTAAAGCATAATCTACCTTATGATTCTGCTGTGATCATGTTGGAAAAATATGCAATCATCTTCTTGGTATTTGGTTTTAAGTTTTTACACAGCTGTTTTTACATTGTATATCTGATGATATGCAATTATCTTAAAATTGCGATAGCATGATTGTGTTCAAATACAAATAATATCAAATGGTTATGTTTCGTTCGTTTCTTTTATTCTTTAAACTATTTTTTTATTTGTATCTTAAATCCATACCATACACTCTGCATGTAGAAACTATAATTGATCTTCTTCGTAGCAATCTCTTTAACCAGATATAAGGTTTGCCATCCTTAGAACCAGAACTATTTGTCCATCAGGTTCCACTATGAAGAAAATAAAGTTTGCTATTATTTTATTGCAGTATTAGTATTATCTGGGTTATTGCAGCATTGAACATCCCTTATATTTAAAAAAGAAAAATTAATATTCCATACAAAAGATCCTGCACTAAACTATCTAGAAAATTGATCTAAATCTGTGGGATCTCAATTATCTACAACCAAGACAAAGTGTATATTATTCTCTAAATATGGGCATTCACAAATTCAGATCTGTAAATATATGGGAAAAGTTTAGAATATGTTGACCATATAAAATTTCAGGAATGTTCTTTGATAAAAAAACTATCTTGGAAAATGCACACTCAGAAATCTTGTCAAACTGGATTTCATTTAATGCGAAATTTGTGTAACAACAATTGGGGATCAGATTTTAAAAGCTTTAATGACATTTATAAATCACTTATAAGATAAAACTTGATTATAGGTTAATTTTTTACAGAAAACAGTACTTTGTCAACTCGAAATTATACAAAATACGTCATTAAAAATAGTTACAGGAGCTTTTCATACCAGCCAATTGAAATCCTATAATGTTTTGAATAACACACCTTTAAAACCTGCAAACATGTATTTTTCTTTAGCTTACACTTCAAGCACTCAAACAATAAAATCACATCCCTCTCTTTATCATACCATTGGGGAGCGTTTCAAAGAAACTTACATTGAAAACAGTTCGGCAGATCCTCCATTCTACAAGAGTAACAAAAGAATTCGAAGGTCCTTATCCTCACATCGTATCCAATTTTCAAAATTCTTTGACACTTCTGCTAAAGCTCTACCTCCAACCTAGACCAAAAAAAGATAATGACTGATTTCCTCAGTTCATTATATACGATAAAACAGGTGTACACAAATAATTCCATAGGCTATTTAATTCAACAACAGTTACATCTTCGAAACGAAACAAAACAGCAAGTTAGTTTCATTTGGATCCCATCTCATACTGGTTTGCAAGGCAACGAAAAAGCCGATCATCATGCACGTAAAGCAATACAAAGTGCGTCGTCGATGTTACTGAATCGGCACCCGATCTCAAGTGTTTCGTCAAACACAAAGTGCTAAGTGTCATATTCGGTTATTCCCAATATATGAAAGTCATTATAGCCGTAACAAAATCAAAAAAAAAATCTTGGAAGCAAACTCAATATCGACAAGATGTATGGTCTTTATAAAATTAAATGTGAAGAAGACGACTTGCAAAAAAGTAAGATAGTCAAATCGTGGCTATATAGACATATTTTTAAAACAGAGTTTAATATTGGTTTGAAAATGCCATCCAATGACACTTGTGAGGTGTGTGAGAGTCTTACTATGACATTACAAGAAACTCAATCAGCGGATGAGCGAGCAGCAATTCAAGAGAAATTTGATTGCCACTTCAAAGATGCTGATATTCTATACATCGGTAAAAAAGATTGACAAAGTAAACTGTTCTAAAAAAACAAAAGTTATTATGCTAGATTTGCAAAAATGTCTACCCATCCCCTATCTATTTAACTCAAAAAGCTTTTATTGCTTGAAGCTTTGAACTTTAAATCTCACCATTTACGATGTTACAGAAAAGAAGTCCTATTGTGTGATGTGGGATGAATCTGTTGCTGGTACAGGTGTTAACGAAATATCGTCAGCCTTATTGAAGTGGACAGAAGAAGTTGTAAAAAAATCTAACACAGAGACCTTGATAATATGGTCAGACAACTAACTGTCAAGTCAGAACAGAAATATTATGATGGCAGTCAATTACTTTTTTCTTGTGAGTATTTGTCCTTCTTTAGTTATTCATAAGTTTTTACTCAAAAGTCATACCCACATAGAAGCAGACCATGTTCATGGTCTTATTGAACGTACTCTAAAGAAGCAACCGGCATTGAGTATTGTTACACCGTGGAATTGACAGCAATTAGTAAGATCGGTAAGAGCTACAGTTTGGAATATGGAACTAAATGACTTTAAAAACTTCAATATATTGTATAAATCTCCAGAGGCTCCATTTGTTAGCTGAAAAATAAATACTGAAAAGCAAAGTTTTCCTATGTCATCAGCAGTGTGGCTAGAAGTACATTGTGATGGCCAAGGTCTGCTTTTTTACAAAACAGAATATACCGATACACAATTAAAAACGGTGAAATTAAGTAGAAAATCTAGACAAAGCGTAGCACCATTTCCACACAAGCTGCCTACTCTCCTCAATGAACCTACATGTTCATATAACTACCACATAACCGCAATATAAGAACCATATAACTGCAAAGAAACATCAACATATTTTGAAGTTATGTGAGTGGATACCGTTTCAATTTCAAAGCTTTTATAGAGAAATGATAACAGCGCAGCAAGAGGAAGAAAACGTCGACTCAGACTGAATTTCTTAGTTATATTTAATTTTTTATTTAATTTTTTCGGGTAGATTTTGGAGTAAATAGCAAGATCCAAATTTATCAAAATGAGAAAGCTCTTAAGCAACCGCCACCTTAACGTTAACCTCCGATGGCGCGCCATGAAATGCTACGTACTCTCTACGCTACTTTACGGAGTTGAAAGGTGGACGTTAACAGCAGCAACTATAAAGAAGTTAGCGGCTCTAGAAATGTGGCTGCATCGACGCATACTGAGAATACCTTGGACAGACAGAGTGACCAACACAGAGGTATTAAGACGAATGGGTAAAGAGGTGGAATTGTTAACAACTGTTAAAAGGAGGAAAGCGGCATACCTGGGCCATGTGTTTCGTAATGCTAAGTACAGTCTGCTACAGCTTATCGTGGAAGGCAAGATTGAAGATAGAAGAGGTTTGGGCAGAAAGAAGAAATCCTGGCTGAGAAACTTGAGAGAATAGTTTCAAATACCAGAAGCTGCGAACATAATACATGCGGTACAAAACAGAGAAACCTATCGTTTGATGGTCGCCAACCTTCGGTAGAAGACGGCACATAAAAAAGAAGATTTGGAGTTACAACTTTTATTTTAAATTCTTCACCTGATTTTTTATTTAGTGATAAACAGCCCCAAGTGCCTCAATTTTGGTCAGGTATAAGATATTTTTGATATTTGTATAGCTTAGTGCTTCAATTAATTATTTAATTAAATTATAAAAAAGCCGAATATTCATTTTTATTTTATTTTTATTAAAAATTTTTTTCATTTCCATATTATGAAACTTTTAACCTTGTTTTCTCGATTACTGCTAAACTGGTAATTCAATTCTTTATCTCTAAGGTACAAAATTCAAATTTTAAAAGCTTATATAACTATCTAAAGAACATTTATATCCTTAACAAATTATAAATTATGTTTTATGTTTCATAGATCTTTAACATAAATTAACATACAAACTAAAATTGTAATTTACTTTGTAATTTTATATTGTAATTATTGTATTTTGCCCCCACTAATAACCATCAGTGGTTGATGCGGTTAAAAAAAAATTATGTTATAATTGAAGTTCCGATTACCACTTCGGAAATCGTTGTCAACATGATTGTTATTATGTCAATTAAACGAATTATTTTGTTTTGTTTGATTACCTGCGAAGTTTATTTTTGTTTTTCTGTCAAACGTCAAGTCGTTTAATCTTTTATATATACAGCTCTTCGACTATTGTGTGACTCAGGTAAAGTTAACGAGACATCACTTTTCAAACAAATCAATAAAACATTACAGCTTGGGAACCAAGGTTTTTAGATCTAAGATCTATAATCTTCCGCAAAATAACATCTAATTACATATGCTCGATGTTCGATTACACGAGATAAATTATATAAGTTTTTATATGCCTGCAATTAATTTAATTTACTATTAGATGTTGTAATGGCTGTTATTACAATAATTAATTCAGTAAGTGAATCATTTCGAAGTTTAACTGAACAGTAGAGGTGTATTTTTATACAATACAGTGGATGTTAAACGATGGATGGCTTAAAAATGTTAAATGGAGAGTCGTGTAGAAGTGAAAATACACTAGACGCAAAACCTACAAAAGTCATTGCGTGTCACCTGTCATTATTTTACAGTTCCGCATGTTATTAGTGTATTAGAGGCTATTAGTCCAAAGAAATCAGGTATTCCCGTGACTTTGACCAGATATCTGAAAAAATTTTCAAGTTATAAGGACCTTGATAACCTAAACCTCTATGGTTTCTGCAGTGGATTCGGTAGAATCTTTAAATTCTAAATTATTAACAATTTAAAATGCACCATTTTAACTCAGTTTATTTGCGGCAAAATACAAAAATTGCGAACAAAAGCTGTACTCTTTACCTTTAAAACGCATCTTAATTTTGGTCGATACGACACTCTGATCAAAAGATATCGAATTTTTACCGTCAGGCTGATACAGATTTTATTGAACATTGATTTCGCGCGCGCATAACTGATAAGAAAAATTGCCGATTGCTTCAATTGTTGTTTCTGCGAGAAAGGTTCATTTTTGTTCAGAATTATCTTAGCTACATTTTTTATTTAAAACATTTTTTTTCTATAGCGTACAGATTCTTGGTAAATCCATTTTGTCCGTTTTCTCCCCCTCTACGAGGAGGTTTTAGGAAAAAGCCCGAGGGTAAAAGTAGTAAACTTTTTTGCGTCTTTTTTGGAGTCATAAAATTGACATTCTCGGCAAAATTTAGCTTGTTCGTATGATTTTTAGGGGTTCAGTTGCATTTTCGTCACTGACAATTGGAGTAAAGGTAATTTATAATAAGTTTGTCGAAAGTTTTAAATACACATTTGATGAATGATATTACTCTATGAGTACTTGAAGTATTTACCATTTTATGAAGCACAGAATATGATATATTGTCTTTAGATGTCTTATTGGTAATCTTAAGACTTTGATCCTCTTCTCAGATAGTTAAAAACTAATCCGAGAAGTTTCTAATTATTGCTTTTTTAAAAATCGATAAAGATGTATTGTTAGACAACACAAAATACATATTTACCGGTACATATATAACCTCTATGTTAGTGACGCCTAAGCCTTTTAATATTTTCATAAACAAACCTGACAAATGAATTAGTTTAACTGTTATAGTATTTTCAACGTTATTTATTTGTTAAGCTATTAGTAGAGAAGATTAAAAATCTTTTGAAAATATTGGTTTTAAACATGCGTTTCTTGCATTACTGTTTATATTGGAAACATTGTTAAACAAATTGTTTTCACTGTCATTTTTACCGTTAAGATAATGATTTTTATGAAAAAAGAAAAAAACTTACACTTACGAGTGGTTTTAAATGAAACGATCGGTTTCGAGTATCTAGTCACATGGATAATGATCTACAACTATTTACTTTGTTTTTGATTTCACATAAAAAAACACTTTCAATATGTTAAGTACCTTTCCCCACATCTTATTGATGTTTTTACTGTGTAATGTTGTCCCTGTTGACTGTTTGTTGATTTTCTATTTTTGAGGTTTTCTCTTATCTTGTTTTTGGTTATTTGTTTTAAAAAATTACATTAAAAAAATTGCACTATCCTTATTTCTATTCACAACAATTTAGTTCTTTCAACAACTCCGCCCTGGCGAAAATCAAGATAGTATAAGAGTGCGTAATTGTAATTCCCTGTACAGTTATTGGTCCTCCTTTTTTGTCGTTTATTTCATATATTTAATGCTTCTCTCTTTCTTTTTTCTACATATTACCACAATAGATGCAAATTTCAATTGAAATACGAAAACAAAACGTTAATATAAGCTTAAGATTTTTTTATATCTGTTTTATTGATACTGAAACTAAACTAAGTATTTAGTCCAAGAAGTTTAGAATATTCCAACTGGTGTATTCTTTGATTAGGTGTTAGATGTTATCATATGGCTTTATACCCTGGAGCCAGGTAGTTAAACATCATCGTACCATCTGTTTCGTGACCCAAAATTTATAAATATTTTAAAATAAACTAATAGTGAAAATATTTTAATTTTTTTAAACATTTTCAACAGTTCAGAATTCTAAATTAAATTCACAACACACAAATTTCTTTTAAAGTATTAACTTCATTGAAATGAAAAAAAAACGATAAATTTGTTGATAAGATCGACAGATACCTACATATTAAAAACTTTTCTCGTATTGCTAAGAAACTGCAAATTTTTTAACCAAAGTGTAACATGTATTTTAGATCAGCATTTTTAAAAGCCTAAAGAGTGCTGCAAGTCTATAATATACCAAATACATAAGAAGGGAGATCTGTAAGTTGTGATGACTATAGAGGAATAGCACTCCTGGACGTCACATACAAGTACTGGCAACCATCCTAAAAAGAAAAATAGAAGTGTACACAGAAAATATATTGGGCGACTATCAAGTTGGTTTTAGAAAAAATCGATCAACTAGTAGACATTTATTTGTGCTGAAACAAGTTCTCTCTGGTGCATATGAATGCGAAATACCGGCCCACCTTCTCTTTGTGGATTTTAAGGGTGCTTATAACAATGTAGGTAGAGTAAAACTGATGAAGGCACGACAGGAATTCAAAATCTCATCTAAGATGAGATGAATTAGACTGGTACATACGACGCTTCAGAACACTACAAGCGCAGTTAAGATTAATGGAAAGAAGAGCCAATACTTCATAGAGTTCAGAAAGGTGTAAAACAAGGGGATCCTCTATTCACCTCGCTATTTAATTTGGCCCTTAAAAAGATAATAACAGACCAGTGTCTAGCCTATGCTGATGTTGTTGTAATTTTGGCTAGGAGTAGAAAATAATTAGAAAAAATAGCTAAGAATCTTCTAGACGCCGCAGGAAATATGGGATTACAGATAAATATAAGTAAAACCAAATACATGGAGCTGAAGAATAAGCAAAAGAAAAGCAGAAAACTAAATATGGAAATTACATTAGGGAGAGAAATTCTGGAAATTAAAGAGAAGGAGGATTACCATGTATCTGGGAGTTCTCGTGAGAAATAAATGCGAAGAAGACAAGGAAATAGATCTAAGAATAGTAAAAGGAAACAAGTGTGCAGGCAGTTTGCAAAGCATAATAAAATCGAAAGAGGTATCGAGAAATACAAAAATAAGGCTGTATAAAACTATCCTGCGATCTACTGTAACGTATGGGTGCGAGACATGGGTGTTAACAAAGAAACTACAACAGAAAATTAAAATATAGAAACGAAGAATATTAAGCAGAATTTTTGGAGGAAAGTTGTCAGAAATAGGATGGGAGAGAAGAATAAATGCTGAAATTTATTAAATGTTCGGCGAAGGGACAATAAGCGATTTTGTCAAAGCTAGACGATTGCAGTGGCTAGGTTATCTTCTTATAATGGAAGACAGTAGAGAGGTAAAGAACATAGCATTGAGAACACCGGATGATAAGAGAAAAAGAGTCAGACCGAGGAGAAGATGGAGGGAAGCAGTTGCGGAAGATCTACAAGAAAAGAAGATAGAAAATTGGAGGAAAGAAGCTAGATATAGAAGAAGATGGAAGAGAATTACTAAGTATTGTTCCGAAGCTATTTTCTTGTGGCATTTTAAAGTAGATACTATTTTAAAGTCGTCTACTTTAAAATGTATAATATATGTCTGAATTGTCAATGTAAATGAGTTAGATAAAATTAAATTATTAGAAGAATTTTTTACCAAATAATGTTTGTATTTTGATAACTATTTCCGAAGTGGAAATTGAAAAGCCGATAAACTTATTTTAACCTTCAATTGTGGCTTATTCCCAATAAAATAGTATCTAGAATTACTAAGGTATGGGCCTGAAACATCCTGCTACAAGCTTTTATATATTTTTTAAAAGCTTTTAAATGAAATGTTGGGTGTTAAATTTTTAATTTAACCCTCGTAAGACGGTGCCTAAATTCTGACGTAAACAACTGTTGCACCCCATCCGTCTATCCATTTTTTTATAGTAAGTGTCGGGAAAATTGATTTGAAAGATAATTAAAACTTGTTTATTATACTAAGAAACATAATTTTACCAAGAAAGTACTAACTTCTTCATTCAAAAAAATTAATTATCGTTGCAAAACAAACATGGAATTTACACAGAATGACCAACACAAACAAAGCTTTTTAACAAAATTCAGTAATTTCGGGACGTTCGGGATTTTTCTCTGGCATAAGTGATACCAACCTTGTCCTGAAGCTATGTTAGCTCCAGGTCGAACATTAGAAACGTCCAATTCAGGATCTGCAATTGTCATCATTTGATGTAACTGAGAGTGCATATTATTTGTGCTTTGATATCTGTAGATAACATTTTCTTTCAATAATTTCTGTTCTAAGTCCAATAAAAAACTAAAATACGCACAAAGCGATATTAATGGCACAATTAATGTTGCTTTACTTAGTATGTCACAAGAAAATAACTTCAGAACGATATTCATTTTCATTTGTACTTAATTAAATTTCCATAATTCCATAATTTTTTGTCTATAGCCATCTTGTTGGATTCATGCATATGCAAATTAAGATAACTACGAAAAGAAGACCCTCAAGCAATCTTCCACTGGCAGTTTATTTACACATCGGTAATAGACTTGGGAATTAAAGCAAAGCTATTAAGAAGCAGGAACAATTTAACCTACAGAATAACTAACCATCAAATTATTTTTATAGCAAATCGTCATTCACCTTGGGTCGCAGCAAGCCAGGCGTTAAACATCAATTACAGTAAAAGAAACATTCTATTATATCATCAATATTAGCAGAAGATACGAATCTAGGATTTTATAGCAGACATGTGATCATGGAACCTTGTCGTGACATTGAAGGTTCATTTTAATCAGCTTAGAAGTTGCTGTTTCTACATGATAAGCGTTTAATTTTGTGTATTTACGAGGAGTATTCGTTATATTTTGAGACTTTCAATTAAGAAGTCTGACACGTTTGATTGAAAAGTGACTTGTGTTATTTACAATAACTTAAAAATTGTGAAAATGCACAGCCGTTAGAGACTATTTAGCTTCAATTTTTTGTGAACGTGTGATTAGGTCAACGAAGTCACCCGACTTAGCTCTCCTAGATTTTATTTTTGAAGGATGCTAAAGACCAATATGTACAAGCGTGAATTCGAGTGAGCCACCAATTTGGAGCAACTAAGACAAAAGATAATCGAACTTAGCCAAAACATATAAGCAAATGAATTCAAAGGCATATGAAAGGCGTTGTATAATAGATTTGGTTTCTGTTTGGCACAAAGTGATGGGTTCTTTTAATTATTTAAATTCGTTAAGAATTTTATTTGGTTTAGAATTTCGAATTGTTTTCGAATTTAATCGAATTTAAATGGAAGCTTATTTCGGAATAAACCACAATTTTATTTTAAAATAAGTTTATTTTGATGTTTCAATTTTCACTTCGGAAATCGCTCTCAAAATACAAAACAATAATAAATTCTATTTAATAATGTCTGAATTAAAAAATTCGGTTGTCTTAGCACACATTTTTTAAATGCTAAAAAAGACGACAGTTTAAATAGAAACAATAATTTTGGCAACAATGTTGAACCTCTCCTCGTGAATTTTTTCCAATATTCAATTTTCGACAAGGTATTTGGGGGACCTAATAACGCTATGAATTTTTAAATATATTTCTCACATTTTCTACCGTTGAAGGTGTATATCTTCCTTAAATTATTTCCTATACTGTATATATTGTTGTGATCTGCTTTATGATGTTTTATTATTGATTAACACTAATTTAATTAATCCAATTATTTAATTAATTAATTCACTAATTTATGCAGAGTCATACAAATCAATTACTATTAAAAATTCTCAGGGTGCCTTTTTAATTTTACTTTAATCAGTTTACTTTATATATCTCTTCTAGTGGGTTCAGTATCTCCTAGTTGCTCATAATCGGGATAGAACAGGAAACGGAACTAACATTAAAACAACATAAATATCCACACAAATTATTATTTATTTTCAATAAGCAATACGATGAATATTAATAAGTAACTTTTGTGGGCAATTATCTTTCCCAACAAACTCCTATACTCTAAGTTTAATTTTAATTACAAACCATCTATTGATCTGTTTTATAATAATATCTACTAAAAAATTGACCATATAAAATATAATTTATTCACAAAAAAATAACTCTTTGAAACTTGGAATCTTAGTTCGTATGCTTATATTTGATTTTATCTTTAGAATATCTTAAAGTTTTCTTTCATTCAAATTATTTGACTGACCTCTATTTTTTTTTCACCAATGATGTTTCCTCTCGATCAAACCACAGTTCCTTCCTTGATTGATTATGTCCGGCTACCATCAAATCTTTCCCGTTCTCAGCATCGATCCAAACCGCATACCAGCAAACTACTCCTCCGAAAACACAAGCCCAAGCCTCTTTTGACCGTTACTCTTTATTCACAAATTCTCCTTTCTTTCCCAATTATGTCTCGTGGACTATGCAGACTCAAAAGAGGTATTAATCTTCTCGATTTTGATCTGCTCTCAGCTTCCACCTTTTTCACTAACAAACGAAAACACTGGTACTCAGATTGACTACACGAAAACACGTCTTCTCTTCTGGTCTGCCGGTAACATAATAATCTTTTCAATCTCCCCAAACAAACCTTCTCAACTCTCTCATTCCCCATCATTCCTTTTTAACCAATCATAAGCATTCATTTTTCCCACTTATTTTCGATTTAGAAAATTTCCAACATAATATTTAAAACAAATAAACTACTTTCACTCAAATTACTTTTCAGAAACCATTAACAATTTTGCCTTTTTCAACAGAAATAAGTTTCCAAATTCTTGTTATCTCATATCTAAATCTAATTCTTATTTACTTTCGAAAAATGCCCACCGCAAAATACAATTACAAGATTATTCTTAAATCTATAAAATTATACGGGTTCCATTGTCCTTTCACTATTCACTCAGTCTTTCAAGGAAAAACTGTTCCGTCACGGAACAATGTCTTCTCTTATTCTAACTATTACAAATAAGTACAGGGTTGTATTTTAACTTATATGCCCGCCGTATATTAAAATAATAAAAAAATTCTTTATTCTATTTCTGATCGATAAACTGATCCATAACAATATATATATATATATATATATATATATATATATATATATATATATATATATATACAGTATAGGATGATATACATGATTCCTCTGCCAAATACAACTTTGACATAATTGACAAACCTTCATTTTGGTTTATCCAAGTTTATCCTAGTATATCACGTGAAGCTCTTTGTTTATATTAAGCACCTATTTGTGCGAAAAAGCATTTTCAACACTTGTGGCAATTAAAAAAAAGTATTGCAATAAACTTAATGCTTAATTGCAACGAATAAGCATACTAGTAAAGAAAATGCAAGCACATCCATCTCGCTAACTCGCTAATTTTTGTATTTTATAAAAACTGATATTATTGTAACTTATAGCAGTATAAATTAATGTTTTGTTTTCTATGTAATAAATATTTGTTTTTGTTTTGTTCCTATGCCCATACAATTTATTGTTAATGGGCGGGGGGTGCGAGAAACTTTCATTTCAACAAAAGGAGGCGTGTTACAAAAAAGTTTGGGAATCCCTGATCTGGAGCGAACGGCATTAGATAGACAACATCGCTTTGTAAATTACAATTTACTATTTCTTCGTGTTTCTTAAAAAAAAACAAAATGAATATCTTTAAAATATGTGTTTTATTATTATAACGGTACTTTCATAACCTGTCACCTTGTATAACAATTTTAGCCGTTCCAGTGATTCTCATACTAACGAACCTGTTTCGTGTGTATGGTCGCCTTTAGTTTTTGGTTGACGCAACAAGAAAATTGACACAAGGACGTTGAAAAGCTACTAATGAATCTACCTAACGGTTCAACACACTGTTATTTCATTTATATATACAATGTGCAAGAAAGACGATTGCCTTATAATTCGTCTATTAAGAATACCTCTATTAGCTTTAATACCTTTCGGGAATTTATTAAAGAATGATACGTCTTAATTAGATCGTTTGCCTTATCTGGACTAAAGATATGCAAATGTATGCACTATTATGCGCTTTTATGGCAGCATTTATTGTTTATTTTGTATATCTGCATAACTATGGCGTTTTATAGATATAATTTACCATTCGATGATGATGATAATAATGTAATCTGTATGTACTCGTTCAAAGAATATAATGAAGACCTGGACATAACTTTAATTGAATTTAACGTTCTTGCGATGTTGAAAAGTTATTTTAATTTGATTAATCCCCAAAAATTAATTAGGCAAATGTAAATCCTAGGAATTCCAACAAAACGTACAGATCTATTCGATTTGATATTGAAAGATTCTAATGCGAAAGTACAACTCAGAAGAGATAATAGAAGAATTTGCTTAACTATTTTTGTCCTAGGCATTTGTCTGTATCTGAGTTTCCAAACATATGAAGATAGATCCTAAACACCCGTGCCATGTGAGCACTTGCCTCAGAAAGTCGCCTGTGAACACAGTCCAGCCAGTCTCTTAGGTTCGGACTCAGCATCTTAGTCCACTGGGCAACATCTTCCTTGTTGTTCCACACCCCTTGCCATCTTTCCACTGATCTTTCTCATTCTTCTTTTCTTAAGGCTGTAGTTTAATCCTCCCTTCATTTATACAGGGTGTTTCAAAAAAGGTAACCCTCTAGGGTAGGTAAAAAACTGAAAAATAATTGGGGTTTGCTAAGTAAAAAATTTTTGTAACGCCATCCGTTTTCAAGATACAGGGCGTTGAAGAAAAAAAAATTACGCATTCTATACGATTTTGCCGAAACTACTGGCAACATTGTAATGAAATTTTATACGAATATGTTTTGGAAGCTGATACATCCCATGAATTTGTTTTTATATCTGATTCTTATAGAGGGCGCTAGTTACACGAATCGTACTAAGTATTAGTCAATATAACTTTTTTAAGAGTATAATTATTAATCAAAATTTCAAATAAACTTGAACATTATTCAATTTTACACGAAAAAGGTACTCTTGGTAAAACTCGATACTGTGTACCGTTTTCAGAAGATTTTGATTTGAAAATTATGAAGTAATAATAATTGATGCTGGTAGTAATGATAAAGTTCTAATAGATATACCTTTATTTTCTCCAAGTGTGCCATGGAAATCTGACATTTATTAGAGTTGAATAATTAGAGTTTTGAAACCTTGTTATTTGTAAAATCAAATCAAAATGTACTCAAATGTTGAATACACTGACATGATATTAACCTTAGGCGAATGTTTAGGATGTTCTAGTGCAGCTGTGACCCGTTATGCAGAAAAGTTTCCTAGAAGAAACTTACCAAGTAAAAAAAACATTTAGAGCCGTTGAACGACGTTGTCGAGAAACTGGAAATGTGAGACCAAATAAAATAAATTCTGGTAGACCAAGAACAACAAGAACAATTAATAAAGAAAATAATATTTTAAATTTACTTGATCAAGATCCAACAGTTAGCGTAAGGAATATAGCCAGAAGATAAACAAATACTTCTTCTTCAAGTACTTGGCGGATACTGAAAGAACAGCAATTACATCCTTATCATTACAGACAAGTCCAACAGCTCTTGCCAGATGATCTACCGAATACAGTCGATTTTTGTGAAACATTGCAACAAAGGACAGCCCACAATCCAAAATTTTTAAAATGCATTCTTTTTACGGACGAGGCCACCTTTACGCATCAAGGTACGTTTAACTCCCATAATGCACACTACTGGTGTGATGCGAATCCACGAGTCAAAAGGGTATCACATTACCAACACTCATTTAAAGTTAATGTTTGGGCAGCAACTTTAGGTAACAAATTAATAGGTTATCATATTCTATCTGGAAATTTAAATGGTAATATGTATCTTGATTTTTTAAACAATCCCTTATTTGAGATATTAGAAGATTTAACGCTAAACGAGTAAAGATCTTTATTTTTTATGCACGATGGAGCTCCACCACACTTTGATAGAAGGTGTCGTAATTGGTTGAGTAATCATTTTCCGAATCGATGGATTGGTAGAGGTGCAGAAGCTCCGATTCATTGGCCTCCTCGGTCATGCGATTTTAACCCTTTGGACTACGCAGTTTGGTCGTATATTAAGGAAAAAGTCTATGCTACAGAAGTAAATTCACGCCAAGAATTGGAAGAAAGAATTCAACGTCAATTTAATGACATCATAGCTGATCTCCTACCGTTTAGAAGGTTAATGGAATCTTTAGAAAAAAGAATAGACTTGTGTATTCGCGAAAACGGAGGGCATTTTGAACACTAACTGTAATTGAATTTTATTTTATGTTCTTAGTCATTAATTTAATTTTCTTCTTGTGAGTTTTGTTTAATTATTAACTATTTTATACCAGCATCAATTATTACTTCATAATTTTCAAATCAAAATATTCCGAAAACGGTACACAGTATCGAGTTTTACCAAGAGTACCTTTTTCGTGTAAAATTGAATGATGTTTAAGTTTACTTGAAATTTTGATTAATAATTATTATACTCTTAAAAAAGTTATATTGACTAATACTTAGTACGATCCGTGTAACTAGCGCCCTCTATGAGAATCAGATATAAAAACAAATTCATGGGATGTATCAGCTTCCAAAACATATTCGTATAAAATTTCATTACAATGTTGTCAGTAGTTTCGGCAAAATCGTAAAAAATGCGTAAAATTTTTTTTTTCTTCAACGCCTTGTATCTTGAAAACGGATGCCGTTACAAAAATTTTTTACTAAGCAAACCCCAATTATTTTTCAGTTTTTTACCTACCCTTGAGACGGGGTACCTTTTTTTGAAACACCCTGTAGAGATGCCTCCTTTCTATTGTTGATACATTCAGATAAACAAAAACCAAGGCTGCCGCAGTTACAGTCCTGTAGGGCATGCTACTCGCAACTGAATCATTTGTCCACTCGTATAATGAGCCCCTTGTAGGTCGATATCTCTACCGCACAATTCCAGACTTCTTCTTAAAGTAACATCTTCCTATGGAGGTTGGCAATCATTATGGCTATTTTTATTTTTGAACATGCTGCTCTAAACAAATCAATCGATCTGTAGACCTTCTTCCTTGAATCTTGTCCTGTATTATTAATCTCAAAATTTTATATTTTGGTCTCCTCATCACGTGGCCTAGGTATTCCAGTTTTTTTGTTAATATAGTGGTGATTAGTTATGTTTCTTTACCAACCCTCTTCAGTACTTCTTTATTTAACATCGAATGGTACGGAGTTTGACTTGCAAATTTAGATTTTTGCACGTTAAGAGTGGCTTCATTCGTATAAATGCTGATCTGGCAATCTCTATTCGCCTGTTTATTTCTGCAGTATGATCATTGATTTCATTGATCAAAGTTCCCAAGTACTTATATTTTTCTACTTGTTCTATTACGTTGTCTGGGGAAAAATTATTTATATAAAGAATGGACTTAGGATCTGATAAAGGGTGAATGATAAAATATGCATGTAGAAAATGTAAACCAAAATAGAAGCAGCTGTTTAAAAAAAATTAGACCACCTTTTGAAAAGTCTTCATATTAAAATTATCATTTCTAATAATATTTTAAAGTGATTAAAGCAAAAAATAGGATAATATACGGTTTAACCAACCCAAAACAGATACTGCCTTGTCTAACAGGAAAAATTAATAAAATCATATGTTTGCGCAAAAGTTTTTCAGGAAAATTTTAAATATAGAGTCCTCATACGCATATATAATTCATATATCTAACGTAAGTATCTTCAACATGTTTTTGGGAAGCCATCTGTAAATTCTCCGATGACACCGTACCTTTAAGCATATTTTATATTTTAGCCATTACCATAAATCCAACAATATTATACAGTTCTCTTGTTGGACGTTATAAAATTCACCGTTCTTATCTTGACTTGTCCGAAACTTATTACACGGATATCTTAATTCGAGAAAAGAGAAACTGGTATTCCCATCCGCAAGAAGCTGCGGACATCGCCAAAGTTCGCAGTCTGTTTGCTTTAAAATTCGCCTTATAAATTTCAAATAACTCGTACTTAAATTTTTCAATGTCTCCTTTTGTAGAAGAGCCGTTGTTTATATTGCAGTTTAGCCAAGTATCTGCAAGACATGTGTTCTCAAAATAAAAGAGTTGTTTAAAAATTGTTCTGAAACTGTTTTCTTGTGGATTAAGCCACAATTGACTATAATGAAAATTACCTTTTTAATTGGTGTTGGAAATAATAGGAATTCACGCTAAGAAAGAATTCTAACCCCTTAACCAACGTGGCTTCATAATCTGGACCTGAGTATTAAAATTTTTGCCACAAAAATTATAATATTCAAAACTTTTAATAAAAAATGGCCAATCTTCTTGTATGAATGGTTGCCGATTTCTTAATTTTAATTTTGGGTTTATCTCCAAATCAGTTTAAAATAAAACGGCTAAAGTGCACATAGAACTGCTCACTCTACTTAACTAAAGGGCCAATATCCAGTGAGCATTGGACTTTAGCCTTTTTATTCTTAACGTCATTAACGCCCTTACAAAAACATAATCTTGTATTCAAGCTGAACTAAAAGGGTCTTGTCTTTAATTAAAGACTCAGGACAAGTTGGCGATAGAAATAAAAACGAAAATGGTACTAATTAAAAAAAGTACTAAGATAAAATAGGTATGCAAATTGCGTTATTTTATTAATATAAAAAACGGGTTTAGATCACTCTACTGAAGAGTCCATATCAACTTCTTTTACCCAAACTGTTTGTAGTAATGCTGCTGTTATTGTGGAAATGATCCCACAAGATGTAGACATGCAATTTCAGACATCTAACAATATTGCGATCGACTCGGCGATGGATCAGTCAAGACTAATCTATCTATCTGTCTATCTATACAGCCCTTGCTGTCCAATTTTGGACATAGGCTTCCTCTTCCTTCTTCCACGTCTCTCTATTGTGGGCAGTTTGTATCCACTTCGGGCCTGCGTGTTTCTTCAAGTCATCTGACCATAACATTTGTGACCTTCCTCTTTTTCGTTTGTAACTATATGATCTCCAGTGTATAATCATCTTATTCCATCTGCCGTCTTTCTATCTTATGGTATGTCCAGCGAACTACCACTTAAGTTTTGCTATCTGCGTTAATACATCGGTCACTTTTGTTTTGTTGCGGATCCAAGTATTTCTTTTCTTGTCTGATAGCCTGATGTTCAGCATTTGACTTTCCATAGCTCTTTGGGTCTTTGCTATTTTTTTTTTAATTTTTATCTTTAATCTTTAACACTTACGGGTTTAATAATATAGTAATAAGTTTTATCACATAGTTGTTGTATATTTTGTACCTATGTATAACGTTTAGGTGGTTATAGTTTTAAAATGTCGATTCATTTATTTTAGAATATTCCGCCATTAAATTCAATGAGTTTTCTTGAAGAAAAACCTAATGAAATGCATGAAAGCATTCAACAAAATGAAAAAGCAAAAAAGCATAAACTTACTTTATACGTAAGTGCTTCCAACATACTTTTTAATTTATGTCTTTAACTTTTTTTAAAGCTAATTTTTTTTTCCAATTAGATTGTTTTTCTAATTTTTTTAGGAATCAGAAAATAGCGAGGACGTTTCTGATGATCAAGATCTTAATTATAGTCCAGATGAAAACTATAGCGAAGAGGATGAGCCTATTTTAACAGTTACAGTAGAAAAAAATATATCAAGGAAACGAGTGAAACGTATTCAAGATTAAAGGCAACTTAAAAGACAAGAACAAAAACGTAAAGGCGAGGAATATAAAACTAAAAAAGGGAAGGTAAAGAAAGCTAATGTATTATAGTCAGCATGCCACTGTAGGGAAAGTGTTATGATAAGATTGATAATGCTCAAAGACAGAATATATTTGCGCAATATTACCAATTCAGTAGACACGCTCAAGATCAAGTGTCAGCGGAAAGTGTGGAAGAAAAACTCAAAGATAGACAAAGGCTGGCACCATAGAAAATGGAAAGCAGGAGATCTTTTTCTAGGAAACATTTTTTAAAAGATTATACCGGAAATCGAACAGAAGTTTGTTAAAGCATATACTTAAGCACCTTTGATATTTCTATTAAAAAGATAAGAATGATTGCAGAGAGAAAAAAAGGGTCCATGGTGGGGTATGACCACCAGATGGAAGAGGAATGCATAAAAACTAACCCAAAATTGCTAAACAGTTGAAACATATGCTCAAACATGGGTTCAAAACTGCTATGAAAATAATAAGAATTATAAAGAAAGAAGTAAATTTAATCCAAGTTATGTGACTGTTTCATTTGATTTCGAAAAATGTTTGCCGACCCCCTTCTTGAGAAATGGTGTATCGTTTTACAAAAGACACCTGTGGCTCTACAATCTAACTCTTTATTAAACAGATACTATTGGCAATGAAGGGATTTGTTTTTTATGGAACAAAACTAAGCAGGATGTGGAGGTCAAGAAATAGCTTCTTGTTTAAGAAAGTTTGTCTTGGATATTTCTTTAAAAGACAATAAAACCCTTAATTTTAACAGCGATTCATGCACTGGGCCGAATAGAAACATTTATGTTTCTACAATGTTCTGCAGGATTTTAAAGGAGCTACCAGACACAAACTCATTACTTTAGATAAACCACCACTTTATAGAGCCAGGGCACACCCATATGGAGGCCGATATGATATATGTATTCATTGAAAAAGCTAAAAGAAAACTGCAATGGAAATCGAGGTGCCACATGATTGGACAAATTTTATTAAGACAGTATACAGAAAAAAAACAAGCTTAGCGTATTTAAGGTTGGACAAGAAGAATTTTTAAATTATGGAGATGTCCTTAAAAAAGATTTAGTGCACAGAAAAAAAATGAAGAAAGGGTTTTGGTATCGTGAATGTAAATCAAACAAAATAAAGTTTCAAAAAATCTTTCTTATCAGTGTTTGGCCCTTTTAATACTCAGGTCCAGATATAAACTACATGACACGACTTTGTATTGAATGTGATACAAAATGTTGTCAATTTTTTGTTTTCTGCTAGATAACTATCCGCAATAACTGCTGATTTTGCACCAGAAACGTCGTTTGGGAGCATCAACACCAGTACTAGCCAACAAAGAGCCTATTGGCATTTCATACAATCATAGATCCTTAAGAATCATTTTAAGAAACGAATTAGTGAACCCGTTAAAAAGATCCGACTCACTCACTCACTGGCCTCCACTGCTTACGCAAGAAAACTAAACGTAACCGATGGTCAACATATAGATTTTAAATAACTTGTACCTAAATATTTCAATGTCTCGTTGTGTAGACGGATCGTTTTATCTATTGGAGTTTGATAAAACTTTAAGAACCTAATTAATAGCAGTAATAAAAATGAACGCTTCCTTTAAAATACATATTCCTAAATTTTTACTGAAAGAGAGATAATCGGTACTGTTTTTTTTTGTTTTAATTAATTGGATAAAATGTTTTGTATTTTAACGGTAGACATAGGTAACGGTGTTTTATCTATTAATTTGTTCAAACGAGAGGATTACTAAGAACCGTACCAAAATAGACACAAAAAGAACATTTCATAGGAGTTCCATTTTTGACGAGTTTTTTTTTTAAATAGTTGGTCCTGTTATTATTATAGTTTGTAATAGGTATTTATAAAATCATTTATTTTTATTATTTTGTTTTAAGAGTTTAAATTTAATCCCTTCATAGGGCGTTCTACACGTATGTTAATGGTACCTCCAAAAATGTTCTGTTTATTAATAAAAATGTTTTGAAATTTTACTTTTTGTATTTATTTTTTTTTACTTAAACCATATGAAAAAATGTTTTGATTGAACTAAACCCTTTATCAAATATATAATTTTATTAATACAAACATATTTTCGGTTCCATAATTTTTAAACTTTATTAAACTATCGGGTTAACCCCTTCAATTGCTTTTTTGTTTAGTTTTCATTGTCCTTTCTCTCATTTTTCTTTTTATTTCGTGACTTGCTTTTGCTCTTCTATTTTTATTGTCACTTTGTCTGATTATTTTAATATGAATTTGATGTTTTACTTTGTGTTAAAATTGAATACCAATTCTTGTAATAACAACTACATCAGTTATACAAAGCTCACGATTTGAACATGTTTCATCCTACATTGTGCTTGCGAGAATTTGAAATAGTTCAAAAAAGCCACAGAACACTTCTCTCTACTTTATATGAATAGAAGCATGTACACGGTATTCCTCTAAGTAAATATCCAAAGAATCTCCTATTATGTAATGTTCCACAACCACTACATGGCGCGAATACCACATTTACATTTAACGTGACGACCAGATCCGGACTGGCACAATAAAATTGTATTACATATTTCGGATTTTACTAAAAAATTTTCCATCAGCGTTAGAATGACAAGAAAAATAATATAAAAATACATAAAAATAAAAATATTACTCTGCAAGTGATTCTTTGAGGTATATCAGCTTTTATCAAGTATCTCTTCAGATTAAACCAGTAATCAATGGATTTAAATTGTTGTTACGAGAGTTAAATGAGTTAAACTGACATAATTACTATTTAAATGGGAATAAGCAACAACTAAAGGTTAAAGCACGTTTATTGACGTTTCAATTTTTACTTCGGAAATCATTCTCAAAATACAAACGTTATAACGATAAGACTACCAAAGAGAATTGAAGTACTATTGTAAAAATAATACCTTAATCAACCATGGGAGCTTATCGTCTATACCTTGCCTAGCTCAGTATCTCAAGGGTGAGTTCGTCTTGTCTTAAACTAGGGATTGAACCTGAGTTCTTAGTTGATAGCAAATAAGACAAATTTTAACCAAACATATTTATTAAAAAGAATAAAAAAACAATAATTAACCCCGGCAAAGCTTAACAGTTAATAAGTGCTACTTATTGCTTCGATGGGCTGCTTGTGTGTTCTAGCAGTTAGGTCCTCCAATTAAAAGTTGTGGTTTCTGGAGAGCTGCACTCACATGTGGTTGTATGTCCTGATTAGGTTGTTAAATCCAATAAAGTCAATAAAGTTGTCAATATTATTAAGTCAAATAAAGCCAATAAAGCCAATAAGGTTGTCGATATGCCAATAAACTAAAATATAAGGAACAGCTTGCATGAGAGACACATCAAAAAGAAAGGTTAAACTTCCTTGCCATCTTACAAAATTACAATTAAACAAATAGCGTATGGCAAGGATAAAATGAAATATGATTGTTACTATTTAGTTAAATTCTGTTAAAGAGTCCTAATGCATATATTAGAAAAAAAATGTGCTTTCGAAAGAAAGTAAGGTTACAAATATTGGAAATGCGGTCAGAATTATAGAATAAATATCACAATGAAAGTACTTACCCCAAGAGAATTTGTAGACCATAAAATGAGTATTATAGTAATTTTTGCCTTCTTTTATAAATTTCAAAAAGGGACAAAAAATAATCCCAACACCTTAGAAAAGTTGTTTTGACAGAAAGTGGGAGACTAAATGAAGTTAGCACATATGTCATAGGATGTTGCTATAGATATCATGAAACTAGCTTGTCTGTCAACACGGAACAGAAAAGTCTGCCGGACAAAAAGAGAGAGGGCGAATATTTATTCTACGGGACAGAAAGAAAGAGAAAATAAAGACAGAGGAAGAAAAGAAAAACAGAGGGCGCCAACTACTTTTTAAATAAAAAATAGTAAAAATTAAACTGAAGATAAAGAAATTAACAAATAAATAAAGAAATTAAAATGAAATAATTATTAAAATATAAATTAATAGAGATGTGACGTTTATAACGTTACATCTCTATTACGTCAATAAACGTACTTAACCTTTAATTGTGGCTTATTTCCATTTAAATAGTAATTACTTTAAAATGCCACAAGAAAATAGCTTCAGAACAATATTAAACTGACATATTACTTAATAAGATTGCAAGAGTATCATTAAAAAGAAAAAGGGTTCCCAAAATAATAAAATTAACTGAGTTCCCCTATTTTACCCAATGGAACAAAATGCATGCTTCATTGATTACCATAAAGCGTTTAATATAGTAAAACACAACAAGCTGATGAAAACATAACAAATATTGGAATAAATACATGTGATCTAAGAATTATTAGCAATCTTGACTGGAATCAAACATCGTCTATCCGTACAGAGATATGAGAATCCGATGGTATCAAAATCTAACGTAGGTCCGACAGGGATGTATACTATCACCCCTGCTATTCAACATATACTCTGAGGAAATCTTCAAGAACCAGTAGAGGATGTTAAAGCCGGAATTCAAATTAACGAAGAATTTATCAATAACATAAGATACGAGGATGACACGGCGGTATCCGCTGATAGTTATGAAGCCCTCCAGGAGTTAATGGAAAATCCCAAATTAGAAGAATCAGTGTGAATGGTCTACCAATAGAAAGAGTAAAAACATACACCTACACTGGTATGAACGTTAATAAAAATTGGGACCATTCCCTAGAAATTAAATGTAGGATATAGAACACCAGATCTGCATTTCCAAAAAGGCTCAGCTGTTCAAATACCATGATCTATCAGTTCCCATAAAAATCAGGTTACTACGATGTTATATCTTTCCTATACTGTTGTACGATGTTGAGTCGTGGACTCCCACAGACGCTGCCTGCAAGAACATTGAGGCTTTCGATATGTGGCTTTATCGTCGAATCCTGAAGATATCCTATACTGACTACATCACTAACCAGGACCTTTTATTAACCTTTCGTGACTAAAATTCGGTCTGTCAAACGGACCACTTCGAGTTTTCACGATTATATCCGAATCGTTCGTTATTTATCGTCGCCGCTCTCAGTAGCTGTCTGATTTAAGTGTCTGGTTTTAGTGTTGAAGTTTGAGTCATCAGTGTCAGGTGCTTATGCAATTATTGGCAAGTTTTGTTCCAAAAACCGATGTTAGTTTGGTGGTATTAAATCCGTCTTAATAAGGGGGTAATATTAATATGTTTTATTTATAACAAAGTAAAGTGTTCGTGTATTTTTAATCATTATATGAGATTTCTGGTGGTGATCTTTCATTTACTTTTTGTGTATATAATAATTATGCCGAAAGAGTTTTGTTGTTTCATTTCACACTTTTGTTTCAGAAAATGGCTACATGCAGTTATGAAGCTGAACAAAAAAGATTTTGACGACTTTTTGATAAAGTCTCATCTGATGTAGCTCATCTAAGTAAAGATGAGAATAGTGATTCGGAACGAAAAACATTAATATCAAAGCAAGAACGTGCCAACCCGTGCTGACAATTTAGTAACCCAATCGCCAGGAGTAAAAGGTGAAGCTAGGCACAAGAAAACACCAATGGAAATATGGAGCTTGTTTTTCACAAATGAGATGTTAGAAAAAATAGTATTCTACACAAACCGACATATCGAATTAAAACAATATTCTGAATCCAACAAAACAGCAAGGCTAACAGATATAGATGAACTGAAAGCCTTATTCGGATTACTCTATATTGCTGGTAAAAATAGGCAAATCCTTCGGACCTTTTCAGAACTAACGGTATGAGCAGAGAAATTTTTCGGTTAACCATATCGATGTAAAGATTCAAAATGTTACTTTAGAACTTGCGATTCGACGATACTACCTCAAGACCAGAGAGACAATTTGTTGATAAACTGGTTGCCATCCGAGAACTGTTTGATGAGTTTAACGCAAATTTATCAAAGTATTTTTCTATTTCACAGTACGCCACAGTTGATGAGACGTTACAGGCATTTATAGGTCGGTGCGGATTTTGGGTATATACCATTCAAACCAAATATTTATGGTATGAAGATATACTCTATAGCTGACGCTAAAATGTGACAAAAAATGGAGGTACATGTCAGAAAATAGCCAATAGGGTCGTATGAGAAGGATACTTCTAATATTTCCTTAGTACCAAGATTATGTCAACCGATATAAGGATCTAAACGTAATATAATGATAGACAATTTTTTTACAAGCACTGTTTTAGCGGATAAACTTCGGAACGATCATGGACTCATGGACAATTGGAACTCTTAGGAAAAACAAACCTCAAATTCCAGCTGAAATGAAAATGAATAAGCATAAAACATCTAGTATGTTTACATTTTAAGATGTGCACTGTGATGATGAAATAGACATGAAGACCGGCAAACCAGATATAATTTGTGATTATAACAAGACAAAAGGAGGTGTGGACACGGTCGACAAATTGAGTGCAGCTTATAACTGTGCACGAATCACAAGACGTTAGCCGATGGTGATTTTTTATGGATTGTTAAATATGGCTGATATTCACTTATTTGTTATATTTGACAATAATTCAACAGAAAAAAAATAGAGCGAAAAAATTTTGTATCTTGGGTACCAATTATAGTGTATTTTTATGTATGAGAGAGTAATAAAACAATAAATTATGTATGCAAATCCCTAAACTGTTGATACGGGTGACTCAATGAAAAACAGATATTTGTCAACAAGTTTACAGAAGTATATAGGAAAACAATTTTAAATTGAGTATGACCACCAGGTATAAAGGTTGGAGCAGAATAGAATACAATAGTTGTGAGGGTTACTAATCCCTAAATAAGGTTGCCAGTGTCGGAGTGATGGAGGTTAACAGGTACTAATGAATTTGCAAGAAATGTAAGATGTTTATTTTATTGGTTATATATAACCAATAAAAGTTTAATAAGTACCTACCTATTTGCAAAATAAAGTTTAATTCTTTAGATAAAATAAAACGTTTTATTTTATCTATTTGCAAAATAAAGTTTAATTCTTTGCCTATTTGCAAAATAAAGTTTAATTCTTTAGATAAAATAAAACGTTTTATTTTATCTGAAATGAGTGCATTCCACGAAGTAAGGGTTTCAACAATCAAACATTTAATTCTTTAATTCCAGGAATCTACGACAGTAATTGACTAGATAATTACCTTCTAAACTTATTCCACAGAAAATGTGATAGTGGGTTTTTCCATTTTGTATATAGGAAGGTCCAAGTGGCGTATTCAAAATTCTTAACAGTTCACTAAAAGTAGGTACTTCAGTTGCAAGGTGCAGTTTATTGTGTATACTAGTGTTATGGAAAATTTGGAAGTGCCGTGTAAACGCCGAAAAATTGGTCCTCTAACAGTTAATAAAAAAACATTAATATTTAATTGTTTTAAATCATTTACAGACAAACGTTTATGTGAAAGTGTTGATGAGACCGTTGAGTTAGTTAGCAGTACACTTGGTGTTGGGAAATCTACGATTTACAGAGTTATTAAAGAAGAGAAATGTGGTAGTTTTCAAACGCCACGTAATGCTCCAGGGAAACCAAAATTTCAAATAGAATATCATTTTAAAGAAGAACTTCGACGGAAAGTGCATGAATTCTTCTTTAGACAAGAATTTCCAACATTGGATAAAGTTCTTGTCTCAGTTCGAGATGATAAGGATTACCCAGAAATGAGTCGAAGTACGTTATGGAAACTTTTAAAAGAAATGGGCTTCCGCTGGAAAAAGAATCACAGAAAGTCAATTTTATTAGAAAGAAGCGATATTGTCATATGGAGAAGACATTTTCGAAGAACCATAAAGGAAATGAGAAACCAAAAAAGAAAAATATTTTATCTTGATGAAACATGGATCAACGAGGGTCATACACTAAATAAATTTTGGCAGGATGAAACTGTTACAAGTCAAAGGCACGCTTTTGTAAATAACTTATCTACTGGTTTAAACCCACCATAAGAAAAGGGACGCAGGCTGATAATAGTACACATTGGCAGTTCAGACGGTTTTGTTGAAGGTGGTTTATTAACTTTTGAATCAACTCGTACCGGTGACTACCATGAAGACATGAACGCTGATGTCTTTCAAGAATGGTTCGAACAAATGATAGATCTTCTTCCTAAGAGCTGTGTAATAGTAATGGATAATGCAAGTTATCACTCCAGACTTATAGAAGGACTGCCCACAACCAAGTGGTTAAAAAAAGACTTGCAGAATTGGCTGAGTTCAAAAAATATTACGTACCATCCCGGATCTATAAGAAAGGAACTTTATTCGTTGTGTGCCCTTCATAAAGAAAAATTTAAAAAATACGAAATTGATGAAATTGCCAAAAATCGTGGAATGACAGTACTTAGATCCTCACCATATCATTGTGAATTAAACCCGATTGAACTGGTATGGGCACAGATAAAGAGTGAAGTTTCAAGAAAAAATACCACTTTTAAAATTCATGATGTTAAACAGTTGTTTTTGGAGGCCGTAAATAATGTAAAACCTGAAAACTGGGAAAAGGCAGTAAATCACACTATTAAAGAAGAGGAAAAAATGTGGAAGCTGGACAATATTACTGATAAAATGATCGAGCCAGTTATTATAAATCTTGGTTCTGAAAGTTCATCTTCTGAATCTGATTTGGATTTGTAACAAGTAGCTGTAAGTTTTATATTAATATTTTTATTCATCTATTTAACATACCTTAGACGGTTTTAAAAACTCTTTTTCTCTTTTGTAATTTTTAAAAATTAAAAAAAATGTGAATTTTTTAAAACCCTTTTTAATGTAGGCCAGTCAGTTCTAATATAGTGTGTGATAAAAGAGGTCACTTTTGTTTACATACACATAACACTTTATAACACTGAAATAATTCATTTATTTTTTACAATTATTCAAAGTAATTTTTCAATTAATCTTGAGCACGCCCATGGAGTGGTCGGAGCTACCAGTTAAAATTATGCTAATTACTCTCTCGTTCATAAAAATAAACTATAGTTGAAACACACGTGAGAAAGCGCATTAACCTCATAGGTGTACCAAGAACAATTAGACTAGAAATTCAGGAAATATATAACATTACCGAGGTCAAAAAGGAACCTTTAAGGTGGCTGATGTTTCGTTTGTTTCAGTAAAAAAAGCAGGAAGGCAAGATTCACATGTCATCGTTGTAAACATTTGTGACTCCCTTCTGTGAAAAATGTACTCAATATTTCGATGAATTTACTAGATAGTTTTTAACAATGTATGGATATATTTCCAATATTTTTCTTACTTCTTTTTTATTACTGATGCCATTGAGAATTATCTAAATAACAATGATATAACCATAACCAGCTCGATATAATTAAATTTGAATTGTTTGTTTTTGTTTTGAATTGTTTTTTATTGTTTGGTGTTTTTTTAATGTTTAAGAGGCTAAATAAATTAAAAATAGGTATTATTCTTGTTTAATTTCATCCCCTTAAGAAGTAACCAAAATCCTACGCTTGAACGTGGGTCAATGGAAACATTTTTTTTATGTCCGTCTCTGAGATCAATGTTAGATTTAATGTCCAGAAAACCTATGTAAGTTGCTGAAGGTTAAGAATGCAAAAAGGGAATGAGTTGTTAAAACAAAAAAAAAACAACCAAAATTGAATACCTTGGTCATGTCAAAGATATGGGTTGCTGTCATTAATTCCACAATGCAAATTAGAAGGAAAACGTGAACCAGGAAGGCAAAAGATTTCCTGGCTAAAAAATCTGCGTACGTGGCTCAACACAAAACCACAAATCTTTTCAGAGCAGCGTTTGCAAAATACAGATTGCCATGATCCTGAAACGGATAAGCACTATATACAAGAAGAAGAAGTTATGATGGGGTATTTACCTCCAATCGCCATAACGTTCATCTTTTTCGTCGATAATGGAATTCTGACACACCGGATCTAGTTTGTACATAACTTCTAATATTAAATTATCTGATACTATATTTATTATATTAATTTGGTAATTCGAAGAAAACCATACACTTAATATTTATAGTGACCATTATCAAAATAACCTTCATTTTCAAGTCCGATCCATTGTCTTTACCATACCAACGAAAGTAAATATTAGTGCCCATTCTTGGCTGTTAGTCTCTGATGGCCTTTATTGGTCTCCACACCTACACGAAAGCAGAAAAGAATCTTTCATAGGTAGGAGTAAGTTCAGAAACCTGCGGTGTGAATTTTTGTACGAAAACAAGAAGACACATAAATATTTGATTGGTTTAAGATGTCAATTAATGTTTATTTATAGCAGCAATGTTGGTTTTGTCATCAGAGCCATAAAAAATAAAATTCTACCTACACCTGGTTATTTTTATGAACGCTGTATCGGTAAAAACTAAAAAGTTGTCTTATTAGTAAGGATTAGTCTAATGTTGGTTTGAATTTATAGCTGATTTGACGATATAAAAAATGAATCCGGTGTTTAAGAATGAATCATAAATTATAGATATTATTAAAGATGAATAAACTGTATTAAGTTGTGCAGGCAGAATAATAATCCTGTGTATTTGAAGATGATCAAGATTTTATTGACAGACAACCCACAATACATTTGATCTTGCAATAAATGACGTTATAAAAACGTTATAATCAACATAAAATTATTCGACCTCAACTACGTAGCCTGAGATCGCTACACAAATGGCATAAAATCTACATAAGAAAAATTCGTTCTAGGTATCTTTCTTGTAGTTCAAAAAACATTCGTTCTAGTCTAGCACGTTGGAATCTATAGAAGAAACTACTGATAATAATATCGTTCAGACATAAGCATCAAAGTTAAAGTAAAAAATCACCTCTCAACTTTTTTCCATTCCACTGTAGGAGTACCTCAAGGTTTCATTCTTGCACCGACACTTTACAGGGTGTTTCAAGATATTTTTAACAGCCCATAATTCAGAAAATAATAAATATTTTTATTAGAAAAGTGAGATAAAACACATACTCTTTATCTAGCATGATTGTGGTCTAAACTAAAGACAAACCAGCTACCGCCTGTTACTAAGTACAGACACATGTTATTTTTATTAACGCTCTAGACTCAGTACATCGAAAAGAGATGGGTACAAGAAAGACGCTTGGGGACGTTTTCAGATTTTAAGTACAATTTGTGACGTTTCTGGTTTGTTTACTTGTGGCTGTCAGTTTGTTGGATTTTTTGCTGTTTTTTTTTGTCCTGTGCTTGCATTTAGAAGTTATTTATGTGACTCAAAATATGGTAAGTGAATTCTATTTTACCATTAATTTACATACAAAGTTAACCTCATTCACACAGTTAAGGAATGGAAAGTGAAACAAGCAGTACGAATCATTAAAGTAGGAAAAGCTTGCGGAGAAGATCAGTTAGTTTAAGAAATGATAAAATGGCTAGGCGAGAAAGGAATAGAATAGTTATGGAATGTCATAAACGTGGGGAATAGGAACGATACTCACAAGTTGGGAAAACAATTTAATAGTAACCATACATAAAAAGGGAGATTAAACACCGTGAAAAAACTATAGAGCAATATGTCTCGCATAAGTATGCTATATACAAAAATTTCAGAGAGCAGATTGAGAAATTACGTCAAGAACATACTACACGATACACAAACGATATTTAGATCAGGAAGACAAGTAAATGACAACATTTTCGTAGTGAAAGGAGTAATAGAAAGAAGATTGGAGGAGAACAAAGAATTCTTCCTTGACTTGATAGATCTAAGATCAGCTTTTTGGCATGATAAATAGGGGGGAAATATGGAAGGACGGAGGAAATACAAAAGGAAAATGGAAATAAATATAGAAAAAACAAAAATAGTGATTGTGCAAGGAAAACAAGTGCAAGGAAAAGGATTTAGAGAGGGTTATCACGTTCGAATAATTGAGTACAGTGTTAACAAAACATGGAAAAATGTATGTCGAAATAGCAAACAGGGGAAACAAAGCAACTAAAATAAACTATGCAAAACAATACTAGGGCATAAGGAAATTGAATTAGAAGTAAAAAGGAAATTCACAATATTATAACAATATGAATCATAACACAAGCTAGTGAAAACTGGATATTTAACAAGAAACAGGAAGCAAAGATAAATGCACTAGAAATAAAGCATATTAGGAAAATAGAGGCAAGACGAATTGGGACAGAATAGGAAGTAAATATATCAGAAATAGCACTGGTCAAGAACCAATATTGGCAAATATTAAAAAGAACCAAATGGATTGGTTCGGTCACGAAGTAAGAATGGATCAAATTCTACTGGTAAAGAGAATAATAGGAATAGAAAAGTCAACGAGAAGAAGAAGAGAAGAGAAGAATATGGAAGGGAAAGTGGAAAAACCATAGAGGAGATGAAGGGATTAGCAAAGAATAAAACAGAGTGGGAAAATAGATAAATGATAAACTGGAATCACACTTCGATACCTGAAAGGGTATAAGAGGAGAGAATACCGAACGAACTCCTAGAGTACGGAGAACCAGAGGGTGCACATGAATTGGCTCCCGCTTGCAGGTCATAAGCTCTATACCGATAAAAGGGTTTGCGTGAATTGGCTCCCGATGAAATTCTTGGAAATTTAGGTAGGTAGGCGATGGATGTTATGGAACTGGATGACCAGTTTAAAATTGGATCTGGAGATTTAAATCTCATAAATTGAATATTTTGCAATGATATTGAATATAAATTGTTGTTTTTGCATACTAAACTTCTACAACTGATATTTGACTTACGATATGCTGTATCTAGTTTAAAATAATTCTAAAATTATTGTTGACGGATAGTTAATATAGATAGAAAGAAAATTTATTCTCCCAGATTCAGATTTAGAAATGTTTATTACTTTAAAATACAGCAATTGCTTGAAGTAATAGCTCTCCTAATAAAACAAACATTTATTCCCCCATGATCATTGGTCGTCAGGGGCCTTGTTTGAATATGAATGGAGACGTGACACGGCCTTGTCGAACACCAGATTTTTTCCGTCTAGCTTTATTTTCTCTAATTCATACAACAATTTTTCATGTTAAACTCTATCAAAAGCCTCCTAGTAGTCGATGAAACAGAAATATCCTTTTTTGAAGTATTTTTTGAGTATTTGAATCGCAAACAACGCCTCTCTTGTTTCCAAGGCTTTTATAAATCCAAGCTGAGAGACACTTATGTCTATTTCACATTTTTTATAAATTCCATTCTGATCCATATGATCTTTAAGAATATTTTTAGGTCAAATTTAGCTAATATAGCTATGAATTGTAAGTTAAGCTATTCCTTTGGTATTACTACACTTTCATATATCGGTAGTTAAAAAGATGTTGTAGTTTTATGTTGTTATCATTAAATGATTGTTAGTCCATATAAAATTTAATTATATGTAACAGGTGGCGAAAGATTCAGAAACTGGGCTTGGCAACGGAATATTTGAAAGAATCAGACATTTCGTGTTACTTAAAATACGTGTTTAGTCTTGTTTTTTGGACACCCAGACACTATCTTACCCATACAACCAGCAGATCAAAAATTTTCAGATTTCTTGGTGGAGAACTACATTGTTGAAGGACGCCAAATTTCCACCTACCATGTGGGCCGACAATAGTACGTCTCTACGAAGAACGACGAATGCGTTCGAGAGTTTCCATTCAAAATTCATTCAAAATTTATACTTATCATCCAAACATTTTCCAATTTTTGCAGGTTCTAAAAAATGTTCAAATACATACCTATATTAAAATAAGAAGTAGAAGTATTCCTAAAAGAGTATGCCGAAAACCAATACGTCTCAAAAGAACTTTCATTGAACATCAAATACGTTGGAAAAATGTATAACTGCTTTTGAGTTTGTAAAAAATATGTCAAGAAGGCATCAACCTGTATTATCTGTAAGTTGCAGTTTCTTTAACAAATAAATTGTTTACATTTAAAAGGAAGTACATTTCTAATTTCTGGTGTATATTATACCTCTTTTACCTCTGGACGGGAGCCAGTTCATGTATCGGTTTTGGATCAAATTCGTGTAGGATTAAAGAGGTTTTACAGAGTTTGAGAGACAGTTAAGGTGCGCGCCGGAACCAGATCTGACCAAACAACTAGTAAATCTAATCAAAAAATAATAGAACAAGAGAGAATTGCTCAAGAATGGGCATCAAGTATCCTAAAACCTCTCTTCAAAAACGGAGAAAATTACAGGGGAATTAATTTATTAAACACTACACTAAAATTAACAACCAAAGTGATAATAAATAAACTGAATGAAATTATAACACTAGCAGAAGAACAACAAGGTTTTAGGTCGGGAAGATCACGCACCGATGCTATATTTATAATGAGACAAGTGCAAGAGACATCATTAGAATACAATAAACTGACAGATCTATGTTTCGTGGACCTTAAAAAGGCATTTAATCTGGTCAGCTTAAAGGGCGTTATCTACTTATTGTACGCAAGACAGATACCTCTAGGAATAATCAAAATCATCAAAAATATCTACCAAAACATTACAATAAAAGTAAAAGTAGAGGAAGAACTAACTGATCCTATTAAAGCTAGCAATGGGATAAGACAGGGAGATTCCCTGAGTCCTATTGTTCAACCTGATTATGGATGAAATAATAGAAAAGTAAGAACTAAAAAAGGATACCAAATGGTAGAAATAATCTGCTATGCAGACGACACAATACTACTCTCTCAGAGTAAAGATGATTTGCAACGTAAGCTGCGCAATTTAATGTAACCGCCAGAAAATTTAACACGTTAATTTCCCCAAAAAGAGACAAAATGCATGGTTATAACAACAAATTTACTATGATGTAAATTGGAGCTGGAATGTCAGATAATAGAACAAGTGATGGAGTTTAAATATCTAGGCATCACATTATCTAAAGAGAGCCGCAGGTTTCCACGACCTGACACAGAGAGGACAAAAAGGATGTAAGTAACAGCAGAGATGAAAACACAAAATTGATAGTAAACCACACTGGGACAAAGCTTGAAGTACAGATATATGTTGTAGATAGATAAATCAATGAAACATCAAAGATCGTTCCAGATGTGCATTTAACTCTATTTTATGCCTTTAATCACATTATAAATTACATTATTATTATCACATTATTTGATTTTTTAATTAAAATAGGCCAAAGTAAACTGAGTAAATAACAAGTACTTATCTAAAAGCCCCCAGCCAATTGTAATTTGTAATATACCTTAATAAAGCGATGCATATTTTCAATAATGAACATTTAATAATATACCTGTTAAAAGGGAATTTCATACAAAAATTACAATTATATTTGCAGTTAAATATCAATTACTTGTCAGAGTATTATATATGTCATGTACATGTTTTCTGCTCCGATATTGAATTGCTCTAATTTGTAATTATTAACCTTTGGTTTGCAAGCACAAAATACACCTTCATAACATTATAAATGCACTGCAAAAATTTAAAATTGGAATACGACCTTTGTGATAACGGTAGGTAATTTAATAGCCTTGAGGGACGGATGTGGTTCCACAGTATGATTCGGATTCATTTTACTATTAGACTTCCGTCTAATGTACATTTGCTTCGAGGCAGATGAGTTATAGGAGGATACAATTTTTAGCATATTACATAGTTAGATGTGGAACTTCTCGTTATTATAGCTTTCGAGGTTTCGCGCTGTACTAAAGAATTTGCTGATTTACGTTAACAGTCCGAGCACTATTTATCGCATAAATGATACTAATTACACTGAATAATAAATTGTGGTAATCATCATCATTCTTATTGCCTTTATCCGTAAACAGAGGTCGGCGGAGAATGATTTTACAGCTATATCCTGTTCAGGTGCTGCAAATTTTATGGGTTATTTTATTTTCGTTGGCGAGTCGTTACCTTTTGCAGGAAATCATCTGAAGATAGTTTTTTAATCATTCAATCAGCAAATATTCAGCAAAAGATAAAAATATTGTTTTGAAGCAATTTTCTTGTAGCATCTTAAAGTAATTACTATTTTAATGGGAATAAGCCACAATTACAGTTTAAAATAAGTTTATTTCCACTTCCGAAATCGTTCTCCAAACACAAACATAAATAAATTAAACAAATTTTGTTTTTTGTTATATAATAGTCTCCCGTTTTATACCGCTTCGCGGCTTTAGGAGTATAGCAGGGTAGTCTGCTATATCTAGGGCCTACGGTATACAAGGAAGGTAACATGGCCAGTGCTACGCTTCAACCGCCTATTATTACCCTTGGTTTTACCCAAGGTACTCATTTTATTCAGGCTGAGTCGACCTGGGTCCTATAGACATTTTTAAAAATGTCTAGTTGTTCTTGCCGGCGGTAGGATTCGAACTCCGGACCACCGGCATGCGAGGCAAGAATCCTACTGCTTGCGCTACGCAGGCCCTGTTGTTGTTGTTTTTCGTTACTTAGTAGACATAGTAGACATAGTCAGACATAGTAGACAACTAGAAAACTTTAAAATGATTGCCTGGGATGACTTTATTGTAAGATAGTTCATTAGATTACATGAAATCAACATTAACTTAAGAATATCCGTCAGAAAAAATCATAGCATGTGGTTCGTCTTTAAAAAGATAACCAATTTTACTGTCATGATGACAGTAAAATTCTTCTGTTAATGATTTCATAGTAAGTTATGAGGAAAAAAAACCTCATAATAGTATCCCGACATGGTATTTGGTCTCACATGTAGTTTGCTCTCAATAAACACCAAATTCTGATTTTATGTTTGTTAAAATTTGGTATGGCTATAGACCTCGGAGAGGTTTGTTTATATACCTTACAATTTGCTGATGACCAAGTCATCTTAGCTAACGATAAAGACGATCTAGAGTATATGACAAGGAAACTAAAGAAGGAGTATGAACAGCTGGGCTTGAAAATTACTGTGGAAAAAACTAAATACCTACCCATAGGAGGTGAGTTATCCAATATCGAACTGGAGAATAATGAAGAAATTACATCCTGTAGTGAATACACGTACCTGGGAGTAATCTTCGATAGAACGGGAAAAGACGATGAGGAAATAAAGAAAAGAGTAACACAAGCTAGAAGAACAATTGGCTACCTAAATGGAATACTTTGGAGCTCCGAAATAGGAATAAAGCGAAAATACAATATATATATATATATATATATATATATATATATATATATATATATATATATATATATATATATATATATATATATATATATATATATATATATATATGAAATATTAATTAAAAGCAGCCTACTTTACGGAGCACAAATACGAAGCGAATAACCGAGAACAACAGAAAAAAATTAAAAGCTGTAGAAATGGATGTGTTTAGAAGATCTTTAGGTATATCCCGAAGGGAAAGAGTGTGAAATGAGGAAATAAGACGACGAATTGGAGTAGACGGTTACTTAACAACAGATATTGAGAGAAAACAGTTAATTTGGTACATGGTCATGTTCAAAGAATGGAAGACACAAGATTCCCAAAAAGTTTATGCAGTGGGTACCACCATATCGTAAAAAACGAGGAACACCCAAAAAGACATGGAAAGAAGAAGAACCAAGGCAATGAGTACAAGGGATCTTAGAGATGGCCAATGGGACGATGGGAATGTTTGTTATTTATAAAACCTAAATGATGTATCCTCGGTATGTTACTGACTTACTAATAGTGGTATTTTCCTTTTATTAACTTCTTTTAATATGGGTAACCAGATCCCACTGCATTCTGACGAGGAATTTGCGACACAATTCGTCTCATTTAGCATAATTAGAGCCGCTTCTTGTTTTTTTTTTGTTATCTGTTTCTTTTAGGACTATACTTGAATCGTTCCATTAAACCCTATGTTCATTTTTCCATGAGTGTTTACATATTTGAGATCTATCAAATTCTCTATTTTTAATATAAGATTCTCACGGGAGAATCTGTAAGTCGTAGAGAGCGCGTTCCCAGGTATCGGATAGGGGAATGCCTGACCCGGTTTACCGGTGGGTAGGAGGGAAATAAAATACCTCCCGTGGACCAACAGGTAATTTACGAAATAATTGCCGGTATAAACAATCTCCCATTTGCTAACCAACGGCTTCGGGCGGACGAGTTAGTAGATGGTAGGGCACTTTTTCATCCTGGGGCTGAGAAACCGGCCACAAAGGCGGAAGAATCAGTGGTTTGGTCAACGGTAGAAGAATATAAAGGGCAACGAGAAACCACTATATTAAAGATCCCTATAGATATCTCTAATACAATCATAATGGCTGTACAACACAACACAAACTCTCTTACTGATCATGGACATCAGAAATCAACATCCGGCAAGAGATATGATTCCCATAATCACAGGGCCTCCCGGGTCGTTAATATGCAAAATCGCTGTGAGATGCCCAATAACACATCTATAAGTAAAATTGACAAGAATGGTCGGAAGAGAATATCCACTTGGAACGTTAGGACTATGGCTCAATCAGGAAAAATCCAATGCGCAATCAAAGAACTGGAGCGCATGAAAATAGCAATAATAGACACAAGCGAGATAAGGTGGCCTAACTCAAGTTATTGTGACATAGAAGAATATAGAGTATACTATTCAGGATCAGAAAATGGAGTCGGACTTATCACACATAAAAGTATAGCCAAACATTTCAACAACTTCATACCAGTGAACGATACAATCCTCTTAAATACGTCACCGATGAACACTAACCTTATACAAGTCTACGCACTCATAGTAAACCACAGTGATATGGAAATAAACACTAAAGTTCTTAAAATTATACATCGGAGAATATACAAGCTATGCAAAGTGGAAATACAAAGATGCAGATATATGACTTGCGATGTTTACACCTACTTTGTGGACTACCAAAAAGCATCTGACACAGTACAACACCTTTTTAATTATTTTTTTAGGATAATCGTTTTTTTCACTTTTGACCTTAGAGTAGGAGTACTTCCCATGCTGATTTTTGTATATTTAGAACAAACAACTCTACTTGCTCATATTTTGTAGAAGTGGTCAATAAACGTAGTATCTTATATTAGCGACAATTAATATGTTTTTAACAGCAATACCAAAGTCTCTTGCTCAATTATTTGTATATCTTTTCTATCAATTTATTTCAGATCATACATTGAAATCACTTAATATCACACCCTCGCTTTGGTTATACTTCGTTGTAACTGATAATTTCACACATATATAAGCATCTGATAATTACCAAGTTTGCGGAAGTACGGTTCAAAAATATGATTCTAACAAGTTGTTGCCATAAAAACAAGAAAGGCGTATGTAATAATCTTCGGCCAATACGTACGATACGCCAAGTATACTGGGTGAAAGGTGTAATCACGGCTGAAGACGAAGGCATTATCCGAGGTCGTATACTGAAAAGGGTGCTCATTATCTGAAATGGTCATTTTGGCTTTTATGGTTACTCGAGTATGTAATGATGATAATTTGTCACGGGATCAAATTTTAACAAGTTATTTAGGTAAAACATCTACAATTGTCTTATTAAGGTGTACACTTGATGGAGAATTCAATCATATCGTTTAAGAATTATTAGTAAATACAAAAGTATTGTGGAAGACACTAAAGACATGTTTTTTTCAAGAAGATTTATTAGAGCACAGAAAAAAAAGGTGAACTAACAGAAATAAACAAAAAACACTAAAGCTTGGACAATGAATTGTTTAGGGTTAACGAAGATTCAATCCTAGCAAAAACTACAAAAATAAATACCGAAAATATAACCGTTGCCAAACAAGGGAGCAACGAAGTATTAGGGAAACTAAAAACTGTTTTTCCAATCCCAGTGCTGGGAGTATTTAGTATTTATTTACATATTTTGCTTTTAAAATTTTTATTACTCTATTATAATATTACCTTGCAGTATATTATTTTATTATATTATGTACGAGGCGTGTTTTTTAAGTAAGTACCGTTTTGGAATTAAAAAAAGACGTGCAAAGATATGGCAATAATTTAATTTTTACATGAAAGCCTGTACCTTAATCTACTTTTCTACATAATTTCCGTGAATATTAAGGCACTTGTCATAACGTGGCACCAGTTTTTGAATACCCTCCTGATAAAATTCTGGCGCCTGACTTGTTAACCACTGCATCACAAATGTTTTGACTTCGTTATCGTCTTGAAGACGCTGACCGCCCAGGTGTTTCTCCAAGTGCTGAAAGAAATGGTAGTCGCTGGGCGCCAGATCAGGGCTGTATGGAGAATGATCTAGAGTTTCCCACTTAAATGATTTGATGAGATCTTTGGTCTGATTAGCTACATGTGGACGGGCATTGTCATGCAGCAAAACGATACCCTTACTCAACTTGCCACGTCTTTTGTTCTGGATTGCACGACGCAGATTTTGTCAATGTCTCACAATAAGACGCTGCATTGATTGTCTCATTACGAGGCAGAAACTCCACTAGCAATACTCCTTTTCTGTCCCAAAAAACTGTGCACATGATTTTCCGGGCAGAAATTGTTTGCTTAAACTTCACTCTTTTGGGTGATGATGACTGTCGCCATTCCATGGATTGTTGTTTCGATTCTGGTGTAACGTAGGCCACCCACGTTTCGTCACCAGTAACAATTTGGTCTAAAAAATCTTCACCTTCACTAAGGTACCGCTCAAGGAAAGTCAATGCACTGCCTAAACGTTGAGTTTTGTGCAAATCCGTCAACATTTTTGGAACCCAACGTGAACACAATTTCCGGTAATTCAAGTTCTCGGTAACAATGCGATACAAAACACTACGAGAATACTGAGGAAAGCAGTCGGACAATGATGACAGTTGAGTTTTGTGCAAATCCATCAACATTTTTGGAACCCAACGTGAACACAATTTCCGGTAATTCAAGTTCTCGGTAACAATGCAATACAAAACACTACGAGAATACTGAGGAAAGCAGTCGGACAATGATGAAATTGTATAGCGTCTGTTTTCTCTCACCTTTTCGTCCACTTTCTGCACCAAATTTTCATTAACGACCGAAGGACGCCCACTCCGTTCTTCATCATGCACATTTGTGCGGCCATCTTTAAATGCTCTCACCCATTTCCTTACCATTCCATCACTCATAATGTTTTGTCCGTAAACTTCAACGATCTCACGATGAATATCGATCGGTTTTACGCCTTTAGCACTAAGAAATCGTATAACAGCCCGTACTTCACAATCAGCGTGACTCACGATTGTTGGAGTCATCTTAAACACTGGAGTAAACAAGTATACAATGAAGAATCAGACTGTAATGGCGTCAGTGCGTAGACAAGAGATGTAGGTAACCAGCGCTCATGCGCGGAACGCCGACCGTAGCGCTGCGGCGGCGGAATCGCAAAACGGTACTTACTTAAAAAACATGCCTCGTAATTATATATTTTAATTTCTTCTTATTATATCTCTACAGCATCTTCTTTTGAATTCTCACGTTCTTGTTGGCTGGTAAGTTCTGAGAAACGACTTGTCTAAATCAATATACGTTTTCGGGAAACTATTAATCCCAAAAGTACAAAAACGCTGCTAAAATATCAAATTTCTTGGAACCGTATCTAAATTACTGCATTTCAAGAGCGATACACCCGCAATACGATAGTTTTAATTTATTCATCATTGAAATTTCACTTATGCACTGCTGGACATAGATCTTCCTCCTAATTTTCTATTTGTTTTGATCTTGTGCCTCTTGCATCCAATTCCTATGACAATTTAATAACACAAAACGTTACCCTCATTTGAAGTTCTAGTACAGAAAATAAAAGACTCATCTATCCAAAAACCTCATAGCATCCAAACTAGAGGTATATGCCAAAATATTTCAGCAAGAAGGAAAATTGTAAGGAAAGGAAAAAGTAACTTACTTACTCGAAATACATGTCAACCCAGAGCAAGGTAGCAATACACAACAATACACAACACAAGCGTACCATAATTACAAGAATAAAATATCATGTTTTTTCTACACGAAATAACAAGTATCATCCCTTGCTGTCAAGATCAGAACCAATATCGAATTAAAAGCACTCTACAAGGACGCCGGTATTGTTCAAGAATTTAAATCACAGTGACTAAGATGGGCAGGCCACGTGCACAGACTGCATAACGAGAGACTTGTAAAACTGGTATGGGAGGAGATTCCCACAGGCAAAAGACCACTCGGACGTCCCAGAATTCGATGGAGAGATAACATCCAAGCAGATCTCCGGAAAATGAACATTTCATTTGACCCTAGGTTGATGGAAGACCAAACAGATTGGAAAACAGTCAGCCAAGACCCACCCAGTGTTGTAGCGCTACGTGATGATGATGATCGCTTGCTGTCACTACATGAGAAAAATTTATTTTTATACTGAGATTAAAGAATGAGTTGTCTGGGCTTTTCTTCTATTCTTAAGTTAAGAGTACCTACAATCTTCTTTACTGAACTATCATTATTTACTCCTATTGAAAAACATTGCAAAACATTCTCTATAGAAGATTCTACTTACTAAAGTTGCTGTTTCTGCTAGTATACATTTAATTGGTCACTTACCTAGAAAAAAAACATATTTAGTACTACTATTAAAGTTTAATTAATCTATAAGATTTACGCAGTATTAAATTTAGTACAGTTGAAATAATAGTTTATTCAACAAATGCCTAAATTGTATGTTTTTTCATGAATGGAAAATTGCACGAGCTGTCAGGCGAGTTCGGCAATTCCATACGTGAAAAGACACATAATGCATTCGTTGAAAAAACAATATTTTTTTCATAGTTTAATGTTGAAGTGATTACTGGATTTGAAGCAGTAAAACAAACAATATTTCACTAGTTATTGAATACTTTTAATAATAAGAATCTTGATAGCCAACGGCCATTACAATACAACAACGAACAATATCATGGCAATAGTTACAATCTGACATGACATATGTCACTTTTAAAATCAAGCGGGAATTGTGGTATTTTAATAAATGTTAACAATAAAAATTAAAAATAATTATGTAATATTTTAATTACAAACGGTGGTATAGATATAATGCTTATAGCGATGTACACTCTCAATTGTAATGCGTCTGAACAGGTGAAAAACTAATTTTATTTGATATCTTTCTAACCAAACTAAGACCAAAAACAAAAATTGATAAAAAAATTCTCAATTATAATATAAAATACAGAAAATCATACAGGAAGACAACGAAAAGCATGGTAATATTATTCTTACGAAGACGAAACAGACAAAATACATATTTTATAAGTGATATGATTATTTTGTTCTAATTTTAATAATTGCTTTTAGATATCTCTTTCTTACGTCAAAGTTTTTACTACTGTTTAAGACACAATACCGAGAATTCACCTTGTACGTGGTAGATACTTTTCAGTTATTCAATCAAGTATTTTCACAAATCGTAAGTCCCCTCCTTCATCGTGGTGATGCTGAGATAGCACCCATAAATTTTACACTTCTATTAGCCGTACACGGACACGTGAACACTTGTACTTTATGGCTATTTGTTTGAAAATGCGCTTTCGGGAAATTGCAAAAGATCGTTGGTGTGTGTTAGGAAATTCGAAATGAATATTCAAACACCGTAGATTTATTTGTAGGTAATATAATAAGCTGAGAATGAATCAAACACATAATACGATTATGTGGGGAGGGAGTACAGTTAATAACAATTTAAAAAAATTCTAGGTTTGACTTATAAAAAACTACATTTTTTTTATTTAAACATGAGAGAGAATCAATCAATATTATACAGTATACAATAAAAGTCTGTTGGATAGAGAGAGAAGCAAAAACATAAGAACAGCAAGCAATACAGAAGACATAAATGAATGGGTGACAAAACGGAAACAGATCATTACTATTTAAATTGGAATAAGCGACAATTAAAGGTTAAAGTACGTTTATTGACGTTTCAATTTCCACTTCGGAAATTGAAACGTCTATAAACGTACTTTAACCTTTAATTGTGGCTTATTACCATTTAAATAGTCATCATTCAATCTTCGCTTATCCACTGCTGGACATAGATCTCCCTCATAATTTTCCATCTATTTCGATCTTGTGCCTCTTGCATCCAATTCCTATGACAACGTTTTAGATCGTCAGTCCAACGTGTTGGTGGACGACCTCTGCTTCGGTAGGCATCATCTCTTGGTCTCCATTCCAGTATCCGCTTTGTCCATCTATTATCTGTCATTCGAGCCACGTGACCTGCCCAGTTCCATTTCAGTGTTGCTACTCTCTCTACTGCATCAGCCACTCCTGTTCTTTGTCGTAGCTGGCGATTTGGGATCTTGTCTCGTAGTGAAACGCCCAACATAGCACGCTCCATCGCCCTTTGACACACACGGATCTTTTGAACTGTTCTCCTTGTCATGGTCAACGTTTCGGCACCGTAAGTTAACACTGGCAAAACACACTGATTAAACGTTTTTCTTTTAAGGCATATTGGTATATCAGACGATTTGAAAATATGGTTCAGCTTGCCGAAGGCTGCCCAAGTCAGTCTTATACGACGGAGAAGCTCAACGGTTTGGTTATCTTTTCCTATGCGAATCTCATGACCTAGGTATTTATAGGCCATTACCTGGTCTATGGATCTTGTTCCTACGCATATATCTTCGCTGACTACAAGATTTGTCATCATCTGGGTTTTAGATATATTTATTTTCAATCCCCCTTCTAGCGAGGAAAGGTAGAGCTGATTTAAAAGTTCTTTGGCCTCATCTATCCTATCAGCTATTAGTACAATATCATCTGCAAAACTGACCGACAAGGGCATAAACATAAACGGAGAAAAGCTTAGCCATCTAAGGTTTGCAGATGACATTTAAATAGTAATGACTTTGAAATGCCACAAGAAAATAGCTTCAGAACAATATTACAGATACAGGAGTGGAACGAACACATTAGTAGAATGGCAGAGGACAAGATAGTACGAATAGCACGAGATAAATCACCAAATGAACGAAGAAGTATTGACAGACCAAATAAAAAGATGGTGCGATAATTTAAACAATTTCGGAGGCTTATATTGAAGAAGAAACAGGCTTTAAACCCTACATACAAGAAGAAAGAAAAAATTTAAGACCAAACCTCTAAATAAGTGGGGAAGAAAAGGTGGAAATAAGTGTGGGTAAATTAGAAAACAATCATACATACAGTCTGTTTTTTACCGATGATCAAGTAATAGCAGAAGACAAGGATGATACATGACTACAGTATAAATGAACATTAACCTAACCTTAAAAATAGGGAAGCGATATGTTTTTCATTTTTAAGTCAAATTGACCATGGGAGGTCTTAATTTGAGAAAGAACAGGAAACGTTGATTATTCGTCTACCATCGCTAAAGATCCCCGCTTCAATTAAACGAAATCACTCCGTAACGCTTTTGATGGTACCAGCAAAAAAAAATGTCTCCACTAATTACAATTTCTTTGCTGGAATATAAATAAAAAGTACAGTCGCTGTGATATTATTAAGGACGTCGCAATGAAAAAAATTAACAAGCTCTTCCATTACGCATCGGTGAGCAGATTTTTATCGAGCATGGCACTTAATGGATGTCATCTTGATAGTGAGTCCAACTCAGATTAAGTGATTGTGGCGTTTTGTTAATGTTAATCAGATTCTAATCGGAACTAGTACGTGTTTATGAAGATGATCGTAAAGGACATAAATCAGGGAGAGCTTTAGGATACTCACGATGTTAATACCTTTGCAACATACGGTGACTGGACTTTACAGTTTTAATAGAAATAATTGATTTATATATATATATATATATATATATATATATATATATATATATATATATAACAGACAGTTGACAGAAAAGTCAAGCTTTCGCCACATAATTTTGGGCTTCATCAGAACTTGCTGTAATGGAAAAACATTCTTTACAATCATCATAATTAAAGATGTTATTTTTAATCTTAGCTTAATGTCGACACTATCTCTTAGTGTATAGTAAAATTGATATGAAAATACACATATTTTTAAAACCAAACCAATCGCATCTAGGAAAAATGGCAAACAAAACCATATGGCCGGCATTTTTGACAAGCAATTGTTACTTAAGTCATGTGTTGTTTCAACTGTCACTTATCGAAACAGCACCTGTCTTAATCACTTCTTCTTTTTGTTAGCATAGAACACTAACAATATGTGTTCTATGCTGAAAACAACCCGCCCGGTTCAAGACCTCCCGGAAGACCACCTAAAACATGGAGGGATAGTTGGCAATCTATCTTCCAGGAAATTAACCAGAGGTAGCTTCAGAATTAAACAGATCGAAAGATCTCCAAGAAGTAGAAGAAGAAGAAGTTTTAAAACCCTATACAGGGTCGCATAGAAGTTACTGCTTTCTAAATTAAATTAATTTTTGAATCGTTACAAGATCAAACACAGGCACAGCTCACAGGGTGTTGGAGCGATGAAAATAAGAATACTGAGTTAATCAAATACTGAATTAATCAAATATGTAGAATGGAGGACACAGGAGTGGTTCAAATATCAAGAAGTATAAGCCAACCTTGCAAATGATGGAGGTATTACTCCGTCAAAAACAAGCAAAATTGCTTAAATCGAGGAAAAGGAATGTTGAGAAGAGGTATAAATATAACAGTTCATTTTGATACTAATTCAAATATATAATCCAGATCACGATTCAGATCCGAACGTGAACATCTCTAACACATATCCATTAAATCTCATCTTCGACAAAAACCTTGAAGTAACGTTCGACTAGGTAGGTTTTTCACTCGAGATTCTTATCTGAAGACACAAATAATAACGTAATGAATGTATTAATAAACTTGAAAATAAAACAACAAATAACCGGGAACCATACACGTAATATCTCGAATGCGATCGTTGATAGCTACTACAAAAATACTAAATTATTCACAGATGTTGGATATGCATTGCTGATTGATTGTGATTGATAAAATAACTGATGAAGTGTGTGGTTTCGCCAAGATACACATATAGAAATACCGTAATCGAGAAGGACGCTCAGGTATTTCAGATTTTTTCAAAGGTAGTTGCTAAGTTTTCATAGTAACATAAAAAAGGTTAATATTAACGATTTAATGCTGTGAATGATGATAAAATTTTTTAAAAATCTTAAAAACGTTCCTCCACTGACAAGCGAGACATTCTGATATTAAAAATCGGCTTGTGCAAACTACAAAGAAAAATCTATGTAAACTTGGTACTTCGAAGGTGACTGGCAGAGGAAAGCATTGTAATTGACCGCTTAACTTGTCTCCTGAAACAAATCAAAAATGGTGGCTCTTATACAAGCATTTCGGGGTAAAAATTTTTCCAAAATTTATTAACTGGAAGAACTTGATATTGCCAAAGACCATTAAATGTACAACGATCCCATTAATGAGAACAAAGTAAGCTATACAACGTTTCATGACATCTTTCAAGAAATTTTCAATATCTCTTTTGGATTTCCAAGAAAATATACGCGCAGTAATTGTGATATTTATAAAGACAGATATTTTTGTCTTAGAGGAAAAGATGAGTATGAGTGAGAACAATAAAACATGATTCTTGTGCGTGCCAAAATAAAAATTACATAGTGATACGTTTTTTACACTATATGGTCCATACTGTAAACCATCTTGAGAGTGTGAAAGTTATATTCCCTATTTGTGGACATTCTTATTTTGGGTGCAATAAAAACATGAGCCTTGTCAACGCAAAATCTTACACCGAAACACTAGATGGCTGGAGGAACGTCCTAAGAAACAGCAGAATCAAACCCTCAGGTTCCATCAAAAACTTAGGTTATGTCAAATAATATTGTTATTAGTAGACTTCGGCAAATATGCAAATAAAAATGTAGAAAATATGCGCATAAATATGCACGTGTTTACCCGAAAATATGCAAATATTTTAAAAAATATGCATACAAATAAATAAAAAAATCGTAAAATAGTAACAATTTTATTTAAAAAAAAAGTGAACTAAATATTTCCTACTGTTCATTAAGATTTACATTTATTTTAAGTAACTACATCATTTTTAAGTATGAATAAACTTATTTAGAATTATGGTAACAATAAATGACCAAGTGGTGTTCAAAATTTTCTAACAAAAACTTGTGGCTTCTGTCTGAGTACATATATTTATATATGGAAAAACTTCGTTCAACATCAACCGATGTAACGGGAGCATTTTTCAAACTAACCAAAACATTTGGTTCTAAATTAAATGTTTCCGAAATATTTCCAGCTAGAACACTGACTACTTCAGAAAGAATATGGTAACCTTTATTTTTTTCCATAGTAGCTTCAAATTTTTTTAAAATATCTTTTCCAATATTACCTCTAACGTTCCGACAACATGACGCAAATTCTTTTATTAATGCTGTACTTTCGAACAATGACAGTTTTGGTGATTCTAACTGAGTAATTGTTTTTTGAACAAAACTAAAATTTGATTTTATAAATGAAAGTTCTTGTTGAAGCAAGTTACTCTGAAAAGTTTGTTTGATATCCAAAAGAAATTGGGAACTTTCATCTGTTAACGTATCAATTATGTTCTTTATTTTAACAAAATGATCTGCATAAAAATTAGCTGCTTCTAACCATGTTCCCCATCGCGTTAAAATAGGTTGTGGTGGAAGAGGAATGTTAGGTAGCATTTCTTTATAAAGTTGAATTCTTATAGGAGATTTAAGAAATACTTTTTTGACACTGGATATCATGGTATTTACAAGAGGAAACTTTTTTCGTATTTCCTCTGCAACTCTGTTTAATCCATGCGCAACACAAGTAACATGTATTAAATCTGGGAAAAATATTTTTAAATTTTGTCCTGCTTTCACCATATAAGGAGCAGCATCCGATAAAATAAGCAGTAATTTATTAGAAGGAATAGTTGTCGGAAGAAAAAAAGTTGCTAATGTTTCTTGTATAAAACGCGATATTGTTAAAGCATTTGTTTTCTCAAGTTGCTGGCATGAAATAAGATGAGATTTTGGTAAGGTATCTTCTTTAAGAACACCAATCAATAAATGAGCAATATACTTTCCTGAGGAATCAGTGGTTTTGTCTACATATATGTAAAAATAATTACCTGCAATTTCTTCCTTAATATTAATTAACACCGACGAGTATAGCCCGTTCACATTATTTCTTCTTAGAGACCGATCACTTGGAACATTAAGTTTGCAATATTTTTTTAGAAACGAACTAAAATTTACATTTGCTAATTTTGAAAGCGGTATGTTTGCAGACACTAATGCGCGACACAAGTCTTCATTAAAAGTTTCTTGCTCATCTAATTTTTTTGAAGTAGATTGGAAACATTTAGCCATTGAAGTTTGATGTTTTCCTCCTATTTTTACTTTTTTTGCAATGTGTGAAGCAGTTCTCACATGTTGGTCTATCTGAAATTTCTTCTCACATGCTATCTATAAATAAAAATAAAAACCTTTATTTTAACCCAACCTTTAAAATATAAAAATATACAAGGTGTTTTTGGTTAATCAAATAACTGGTTTGGAAAAAAAAACACTCGCTAAGTGTTTTAAATGCAGTATTAATCCACAAATTAGTTTTTGTTACTAACCATTAGTACATCATATAACTTATTTTAAAATTCAACAAAAGTTTTTTTTTTGTTAATTCAATTACAATAAAAATAATTGTGTTTTAGAATAGCTGACTTCATAAAAAAAAGTAAAGGTGAAAAATTTTTCTAAATACACACCATTGTATTGTACCATGGACAATTTTTTCTCACTAAAGGAAGCTATTTTTCATTTAAAAACAACCTACGAGTACTAAATTTCAAGTAAATACGTTTATTGGTTTTAAAGTTATTGTTGTTATTAACTAAAAGAATTTAATTTTTTTTTAATTTTAACACCCTGTATCTCGAAAAGTAAATAAGTTTGACCCCTCATTAACTATATCGTTTTGTTCAATTTTTCGAGAAGTATCTACAGTCAAACGTTGTAAGTGTCATTTGGAAACACCCTGTATGTATGAAATATTAGATATTTAATAGAAAATATTAGATACTTACAATTTTGTCACAGACTGAATAGTAGATTTTTCCCATATCCATAGACAGCTCTTTATAAGGTTTAATCCAAGTTGAAGCACTGGTTGTTTTAGGCATTATAAAATCACAATCTTCCTTTTTGTTACGCACAACGAGTGTTTACGCTTTGAATATCAAAACAAAAATGATTTACAAATCTGAGCATCAAATTAGAAATGTTTAGGTACCTAATTCAATAAACTGGGAGATTTTGGAAAATCCCTAAATTAGGAACAAAACTATTAGCCGTTTACCTGCTGTTAAGATACAATAAATTGTAGATAGATTTGGGGATTAGATCATAAAATGCAAATGAGCGAACCCTTAGCGATTATCCAATAACTGAATGCCTCAGTGACCGAGACTTTCTAAGAATGTTGAATTGATCTTCTTTAAAATTGTAAATGTTTTGTACCTGTAGAGATTACGTACTTAGATCATTTCTTGATTAAAATGACTACAAAATTTTATACAAGAATTGAAATAAATTGGTATGTTTAAAAATTTTCAAATACAGTATAAAAATCTGAACTTTTATGCACTTTATGCAAACTTTTATACAAATATGCCAAAATATGAAATATTTGCATAAAATATGCACAATATGCAAAATATGCAATATGCATATTTGCCGAAGTCTAGTTATTAGTTTTTGGTTATTTATTTTGCCAGGTTTATAATCCCTTTTTGAAATAAAAATAATTGGTTTTGAACATTAAAATTTAATTTACTCAGTTGCGAAAAGAAATGACAGATCTGGTTTCTTCTCTGTACCCTTCAATTTAGTTTTCATATTACTTACCTCTTTGGGAAATAAAATTTTCTAATAATAATGCTACCAAAAATTGTTCTACTACTAATAATATTACAGGAAAAGATCCAGAAAATAAATAAAGTATTTAACAAGGAAAATGTTTGAATATTTAAAAATGTTGTTTTTGAATAAAATTATGCGTCATATCTACCTGTAAAATGAAAAGTAGCCGATTATTGCCAACCTCAATTGCAGAGCTTGCGATGGAAAGAGTAGAACGAATTTACTTTAATTGCACCCATTATTGTTTTAGTAGTCACTGATTAATCCATAGTTAATTCAAAGAACATCTTCAATGAGCACGCTCCTCAACTAAATAACCTTCCTTATTAGAGTGATTATCTTTTAATAAATCTATTATTTTAATTACCTTGTCGGCTTCTTTGCTTTATCCATACATAATTCACTCTATTAAAATAATTTATTAATTCTGCAAGAAGTCCTGTTACATTTTTTTATATTAATATCAAATTCTCGAAGTTAACCTTCTTCATTAACATACAAAAATATGAACCAGTGTGTGGTACTTGTTCTAGAATGCCAGCTTTGTGGGCATATATTAATATTAATAGGATCCGTTGTTTGAGAAGAAGACAGGGTTCGTTGTACCATTTTCAAATAACAAAGGTACTGTTATTATATTATTCTATAAATAACTTTGCTTAGAGGATCGTCAGTGTAGAAAAATATGCATTAAATTAATTCTAACCACTTTTCATACGTGTTCTCTTTTGGTAATTGTTCATTGTTATGACTATATATATATATATATATATATATATATATATATATATATATATATATATATATAAATATATATATATATATATATATATATATATATAAATATATATATATATATATATATATATATAAATATATATATATATATATATATATATCTATATATATATATATATATATATATATATATATATATATATATATATATATATATATATATATATATAATCATAATTTCACCTTCCTTTGCGACTAACAATGCTGATCCTGATGTCTTAAGTGGGAACCCAGTCTCGGATACTCCTATAAACAAATATTTTTCATTACCATATTTCAGAGATATCACTCCGGGGTTAACAGGGATTCTGAAAAGTGTTGAAAATAGCCTTGGCAATAATAATAACAACATTAAACTTAATGTGGCTTGTAGATCAGCCCTAACAATTAATAATCTTTATTCTAAGATAAAAGATAAGACTCCCATAGATAGGCTTAGTAATATTGTCTACAACATTCCATGTCTCTCTTGCAACAATTCCTACATCGGTCAAACATCTCAATTATTGAAATCACGTATTACACTACACAAAAGTGATTCTCGACTTCACCCTGACCGTTGTGCATTAGCCAAACATGTCCATTCCACTGGTCATCTCATGGACTATACTAACACCACAATTCTCCACCGTGAGAACAATAAATCTAAAAGAGAGTTCATTGAAATGTCTTATATTTTCCTCAACGACTTCTCCATTAATGTTAAGAGTGACATCAAGAATCTAAGCGATATATACCACCTGTTACTTAAATCAGATACCAAGAACAATACTATATCACAGATAACTAACTTGACTGATATATCCATTAACAACTAACATACCTTTATAATTAATTTTCATTAACAAAAAATATATAACATTCCCTTGCTTTTCTTAAATACATCTCAATAAGATGCAATAATACATGAACAATATAATATAATTAAATAAAGAAAATCAAAATAATATTTTCCTTTACTGGGATTTAAATTCATTCGTTTTTTACCAATGAACCTTAACGACATAAAGATTCATACGAACTAATGAAGTTGTCAGCGCTTGCGTTCTGGCTAAAACAGAACCTCACTTTTAACTATCTAAAAATCAAAAATTTAGTTATTGCCGACAATTCAAAGAATTACCTCCTTTTAAATGTAGTTACATTGAGTTTTTCGATTAACCTTGGGTAAGCCTTTACGTGTCAAGTTCAAAGCTACCATACATTTCAAACCTTAAAAAAAACTTTTTTTGCACATAGTAACAAAAAACACCACTATGTTACTAGCAAAGTTTTTTAATATTCTAACTCTACAATTCTAAGTTACGGTAAGATCAAAAATGTTTTAATAGATAATATATGGTAGCTAATTATAATTTATTCTTTTTCAGCCCTGAAGAAGCCAAATTAATTCTCTTTGGCGAAAACGTTCGGCGAAACAATTGATACACATTAGAGTCTTTCTTGCAGATTTCCCCAATATTTAAGAGTTTACTATCTTCTTCTTCTTCTTCTCGTGCCACTCCTAACGGAGATTGGAAATCATCATGGCCACTGCGACTTTGTTAGCAGCGCGCCTAAAAAGTTCAATCGAACTACACCCGAACCATTCACGTAGATTACGAAGCCACGATATTTTTCTTCTTCCCACACTTCTTTTGCCCTTAATTTTGCCCTGCATGATATTTCTTAAAAGTTCACTATATATATATATATATATATATATATATATATATATATATATATATATATATATATATATATATATATATTGAGAAAATCCCTTGAGGAAATCCCTATAAAATCAACACCATGCACATAAAGAAGTAATACATAAACAAATATTTATTTTATATAATAACGTAAACAATATATTGTAGTTTTTAAATTAAATTTAATTAAAATCATTCACTAAAATTTGTATACAGGATGAACTACAAAACGAAATTACGATTAAGTCAATTTTATTCAAAGCTTCTCTTATTCTATTTTTCATCTCATCGGGCGCTGTTGGAGGCTTCTGATAGACAAGGTATGTTATGTAGCCCCACATGAAAAAATCAATTTTGGAGAATTCCGGTGATCGAGGTGGCCAAACAGTTGGTCTTCCTCTGTCTGTCCACCTCTCAGGAAAGTTATTATTTAGATGATTGTGAATAGGAGCAGTGTGGTGAACTGGAACTTCATCGTGTAAAAACCACATTCTTTGTCTAATAATAAGCGGTACATTTTGCAGTAGTATTTATTGCAAATGATTATTTAGAAAATCCAGGCAAAGACGCCTCAGACTCAACTTCCATCGTAAATGGAATGCTAGGATGTATTCCATTCAAGTGTGAGAGGAAGAGATCTAATGTGTGAAGTTGCCAGACAAGATGTCGCCAGAATTCTCCATACTTGGTCGTCACTTAACACTGAGGAGTAGGCAGATTGAGACCCACGAACTCAAACGGAACCGTATCTCTCTTGAAAATGGCTCCAAAATGGGTGCCGAAACGTCGAGCATCGAAATTTATACGATAACAAGGCTGATTTTATAGAAAGTACCAGTGCCAAAAAATGTATATAACTGGAAATATTTCACAAAGCGGGATAAAGTTGATCTTCGTAACTATACCAAAAAAATTAAATTCAAAAACATGCGAAGACTAGAGTATAGTTAGCCTAATGAGGCACTTACTTAAAAGTTTTTAAAAGTGATACTTAACAGAATATATAAACAAATGTGAAGAACAAGTGTCATGAACACAATTTGGATTCCGGGATACTTTAGGCACCCCAGAAACTCTATTCGCTATACAAGTGCTTATCCAAAGGTGCAGGGATGTCAACTGATGACGAACACACAAATTTTTAATAAAAAAAATCCACTTCCAACAAGCATTAACTGCTCCATTCCACTGACTGAAAAACATAACCTGTTTGGCTCTCTATTTTTCAGGCAAGAAAGAAGAACACGTGGAATCACAGCTGACTTCAAAATTATATTGTCTGAAATTATTCCAACAGCAATAAACATTTAAAAGGTACAAAATTATATTATTTCCTGCACTGTTGATGTGGCATATACGCGTAAATAAGAAAAAATCATTACAAGAGAGATCCCGGAATACTGAATGTAAACTGCTTATACCAAGTGCATTCAATCCTCGAGGAAAACATTTAAATAAGTTATTATTCCTCCTCGATTATTACCCACTTTAAATGAGCTTTCGCAATCGATCTTAATCTGAGAAAGCCGAAGGTCGTTGTCCTAGGCGTATCTGATTTAACGTTTGAAAATAACAGTTGTTCCCGTATCCAAATTATCTCTTTACTACGTACCATAACCATGCCCATCGTACTTGGACTAAGAGTGGTACTCAACCGCTATTAGTTCTGCTACTTTTCCCAAATAAAACTTTAATTCTGGGCGGAATTCAGAATAATCAGATTGTTATGGTATAATTTTGAAATACAAAAATGCGCAAGAATGTTTACACAGTGGTGGAACGATCATTATGGTTTAAGAGGTCATACATGAGCTAGTATATTATAAAGTAATTACATAGATAATCCATTAAAAAGTGACATTCATTGTTGTATTTGTCAGAGGAAGGGTTAGTTTAAGCTAAAATTCAAGTTTGTGGATCCGCTACCTTCGGCCCTCGGCCGCCATCTTGGAAAAAACGGGACAAAGAGTTTTCGTGCTGTATCTCGTAAAATAGCAACACTACAGAAAATTTTTTCAAACATTATTTGCAGAAAATTAAATTTTCTACAATTTTATATCTATTACTTTTTATCGTAAAATAAACAATAAAAAAGTTATAAACAAAAATATCTGAAAATTTTTTTTCTGGATATTTTACAATAAAATGATTTCAAAGCAATTTGGACAGGAGATTTTTTGACTTCAATAGTACTTGTTATAGAACTAAAGGAAAGAACCTTAGATTTGTGATAAAATGACAGTCGTTGAAAATCAGATCCTATGATGTTACTTATCAATCCTTCTCGTATCTCAATGGCGTGATGAAAATTTATAATTTCCGGAAAAACTATTCCATTAGCAATACAAATTAATTTGGTGCGTTCTACAGTAAAATCATCAAATCAGAGTACACTCATATATTTATGAAATGTACAATGATTGAAAATTATTGTAAAAACAATATATTTATAAGTTTTGTGGTGGGGGAAATGGTCAATAATAAGTTAATAACATACGAATGTTTTAGCATCAAAAATAACACTACTGTTGTAGCAAAGCTTGTTGATCCATTGTATATGGATGATTTAAAACTATTGGATTCCACTCGAAGCCACCTGGATCAGATGCTGAAAACAGTAGAAAATTTCTCTAATGATATTAGTATGCACTTTGGTCTTGACAAGTGCCGTGTCTTAAATACAATCAAAGGAAATTTCAGCCTGGCCGACTCGATATGCAAAATGGCGAGAACAGCAAGGCTATGGGTGAAAATGGCCTTGCTGTTCTGGTCGTTTTGGCTGATGGGTGATAAGGTATAAATACCTCGGAACAAAGCAAGTACGAAAGATAGACCTGAACTGAACTTTGCGGATGACCAAGTCATCCTAGCTCAAGATTATTATGATCTAGAATTTATGGTAAGTCTCTTAGTGAAAAAATTTAAATATTTAGGTGCAATCATTGATAAAAACGGCTTGGGAAAAACCGAAATTAAACACCAAATTAATCAGGGACGTAAAATTGTAGGATGTCTGAACTCCTTATGGTAGGATCGCAACGTTTCCAAAAGGAACAAAAAAAGAAAAAAAATCGGTTGCCTGTAAAGTCGGTTTTACGGGCGAAGATTTTACGTGACAACGTCTTTTTCTCGGTAGAATATTTATTGATATGAATATTATTAAATTGCACAATAGGAACAAGGAATTGAATGAAAATAAGAATTGCACAAATTTTAACTATAGAAATATATTTTGTTTACTAAAACATTGTACATGTAAACTTAAACTTAACTAATTTCTATTTGAGTGATTTTGTTGAGGATAGGACGATGATAGGAGAAATATGAAATGAAAGGAAGTGTTTCTGCTGTAATGTGTCTTGAACGCCAAGAACGCTCGAGAAAGACAGAGACACAAGCACGCACCGATTCAACGCGCCTAATTCTCTAGTGCTGCGCGCGCAGCGGACCGATCATGTTTGAGTGGAAGAGAGACGCAAGGCATTCGCTGGTCCGGCGGGCCTCTCTCTCGTTCGGTGACTCATCGTAACAGACGTGAGCGGGCGTTACACTTTTTCATGAATGACTCCGAGCCACAACCTAATTTAAGACGTTGTCACGTCAATAGGACAAACTATGGTTAAATCAGTTCTTTGTTATGGCTCTGAAGTATGGACAATTAATGCAGACCTGAAGAGAAGATTGTTGGGAGTTGAAATGGATTATTTGAAAAGGAGTGCTAGAACATCAAGGCTGAAAAGGAAGACCAACGAATCTATAAGAAATAACAAGAATGCTACAGAAACGGTCATTGACAGAATAAAAAGAAGAGGTTTAAAATGGTTTGGACACCTATTGAGAATGCCTGAAGGCGCGTTTTCACGGGTCGATCTAGGTTAAACGATTTGGATCGTTCGAGCATAATTCGATCTGTGTGGAAAGCAAAAAGGTTTACACGACAGGATATGAATGTTGAATTAATTGTGGTACAAAATGGCGTCATCTAAAATGATTAATGTAGGTGTGCAATTAATTTGTTGTGGAATTTGGGAAGAAATCGCTAAATCAAACAAAAAGAAAAAAAAAACGAACGTGGTAGACCCGACCGTGGATTGTGAGACGAAATACCCATGGTGCATCACAAATCCTGCTTCAAGAAATGGTTGTAGAAGATCCAGAGGCTTATAGAAAGTATCTAAGATTGGATAATACTCATTTTAGAGAAATTTTAGAAAAAACTGCTGAGACAAGTCAAAAAAACGATATAAATATGCGTGAAGCATTACCAGCAGGTCTAAAATTGCAAATAGCTCTTCGATTTCTAGCCACTGGAGACAGCTACGTGTAAATGATTTATTAAGGACTACTACAACACAATGAATGTTTTTAAAAATAAAAAAAAATATTATCTACCTATCATGTTTGATTGGCTTTTTTTGCCTCCCATCGTTACTGTTCACAGAAAACTCTCAGTATGTTTAAGCCAAATTAGAACCGGTACATATAAGTCGTCAGATCCAGAGCCACTCTTTAGTGATTTCAATACTTTGCTCAATTCACGATTGTATGTTGTTCTAATATATTGGGTTTATTCATATGTTGTAGAATTGCTTGCAATGCCTCTCGCCTAGCGTGTAGATTGCAATAAAGCTCGGTTTGTGGATTCCATAATACATTATAGTTTTGATAAGCGTCCAAAAATCTTGCCATGTCTGCATCTGACCATTTTTCAGTCATTTTTTCCCAAAATTACAGCTTGTCGTACTAAAAACAACAACTTTATACACGCTAGTACTTTACTCGGCTTTCGGTACGTTGTGTTTCCATTCAACCAGATGTTTACACATTCGATTCCAGTCGTTCGACATCGATTCGGCGACAATCGCCCGTCAAAAGTAGACAGTCTTTCTACTTCCGTCGAATCGACTCACTCCGCCGAACGGCCAAGTCGATTTATGGTTTACATATTCAATTTGCTTTCGATTTCATAATCGACCTAAATCGTTCAATCCAGATCGACCCGTGAAAACGCGCCTTGACGAATGTCGGCCCCACAAACTTCACAGATGGAAGCCCCCTGGAAGAAGAAAAAGAGGTAGACCTCGACGCTCATGGAATAAAGGAATTAGAAGAGCGATGGAATGGAGAGGTTTGGAGGAGGAGCATGCCTTGGACCGGGAGGATTGGCGGAGGAGAATGGGAATACGACGATAGCCGTCATCAAAATGTATTTACAAGTTGGATCCTGTAATATATATATATATATATATATATATATATATATATATATATATATATATATATATATATACATATATATAAGATCGAATTTATCGAATATATAAGAGCGAATAAGTAAACAGTTACTATTGATAGAGAATTATTTTCACCATTTATTAGATCTGAAATCTCATCTTTTTTAATTTTTTGTGAAAATATTTTATTCATTTTAATTTTTTTTTTTAAATATAAACATTTTCATTACTTATGTCTCAACAGAGAGAATGATGTATATGTAGTTGTGTCGTATTAGTACCATACGTGTGAACGCCACTGAAGCCAATCCATTTAATTTCGATCCAGTTGGTACTAAATTATAGTTCGAAGAACAATGAAGTGGATTAATAGCTGGCGTTCGCTTTTAAAATATATGTATTTCCAAGTCAAAGCGTACACTTACGAAAATTGGTATTGCGAGATTTGTCTGTGCTACAATTTTCTATAACCATTCTACCATTATCCTTTTATTTAATAATTACAATGAAAAAAAATTAAAAAGCGGGCTGATATAGCGTTTAATTGGATTGCGAATGTACGCGAACGAGAGGGAATATTTGCATGAAACTGATTTTATGCTAAGGTGAGATTCGTTTTGCAACAATGTTGAGATATGACGATTTCCCACAGTTAAAAGTTGTTAAGATACAGGTGTACTTATAGTCGAGAGAAGTAAGGTTTTTGCATGACTTTGACCTGGTCAAGTATCTGACATTTTTTTTTAAGTTTTGTGGACCTCAATAGCCTAAACCAAACATACACCATTTTAAGAATCTTCGTCTTTTTTAAGTAAAGCATTTTTAATGAATTTATAGGTAATTATTTGATAAAACACGTTTAAAGCTTCATAATGGCTATTTTTGAATTTTGATTTACTACTTTGTTGCTTAGAAAACCGCACAAAACCTAAAAATTCCTAATTTTTAAATGTAAATAACTATTGTTACATAATGTACAGTATTGTGCGAGTTAATGGAATCATAGGCTGTTTTAATGAAAAAACAGTTTATTTAGAAAAAAATTATATTTTGACAAAACTATAAAGGTAAACTTACATCATTTAGTAGAAAATATATCCCCCTTTGGCTACAATTACTGCCTTTATCCGTTTTAGCATAGATTCTACGAGCTTCTGACAGTTTCCAGATATGCTTTCATCTCAAAATCAAACCTGAATGACCGCTTTTATCATTTTTATTTTAGTAGTACACTCTAGCGCAGTCTAGCTTTGCAAATTGTACATAAATTTTCAATGGGGTTGGGGTCTGGCGAATTACCGGGCCAATCGAAAGCATTAATGTTCCTTTTTTGGAAAAATTCCATAATTTGCTTTAACTTGTGACAGGAAGCGGAGTCCTATTGAAGAATCTCTCCTCCTTGGGGCTGACATTTTTGAAGTTCTGTGTCCAAACATGGATTTGTATTTTTGGCTGTTCATCATATTGCCGAGAGGCGTGGAGAGCGGCAGATTGGCCTGTTTCCTGCTCTAGGGGCTTCTTTCGGTACGGGGAATTGGACCGGGATGTGCTACGAGTGTCCACCATTCTTGTTCCAACAATTCGTGAGGGTATAGAACGAATTGTATGAGATACACAGGTTCGTGTATGTTTCGGGATCGAAACTGTCACAAATCTGTTTTGGTTATGGGCTTTAGTACTTGATCGCGTTGCAAAATACCACAGAAAGCTTTTTGCAAGTGCACAGATAGTGTACACAAATGGATATAAAATGCGACAATAAAAAGGCAAATATGTGAGAGATTCCTTGACTTACGGAAGGAATCCTCGAAAATTGCTTGTGACCCCTTAATTTACGGAAGGAGACAACAAGTATACAAAGAAATGTAAATATTTCGAGCGTATGGTCTCCGGAGAATATAAATGGGAGTATACCAAGCATATCTCGTAGGAAATATGGGAGTATTTCCTACGAGAGATATCGCAACGAATATACTCAAAATAAAACAAAGCAATAATAAAATAGCAGAAAATGGGAATGTATTCGAGCGTATGGTCTACTATGAGAGATATCGCAACAAATATATTCAAACAAAACAATACGCAATAATAATATAGCAAGTAAATGGGTACTTTCTTTGTGTGTGATCTATGAGAAATATCACAGTAGAAAAGTACAGAATATAGCACAAAATGCACAAAAATATCAATAAAAATCAAAAGCAAATGGTAAAATAATAAGGCAGAATCTAGGTGGATGACTAGCACCGAACCTAGAGTCTTAAATACGAGGATGAGCTCGAACTGGCCGACTACAGAAAATCCACCTTCTTGCATACAAGAAAATCTTTTGTTCTAAAGGATTATGACGTATGAAAGTGGACTTTCCGTAAAATCGACCAATTGGAAATTTTAAATTGCTCAAAAGTTGGAATAACCCTTATTTCAACCAATGAACAATTTTTCCCGTGTTTGGAGATGTTTCCAGTATGCTGATTAGTCAGTAAATGAGAGCGCACGAGAACAATCATGCCTTCGATTGGTACCAAAGATCCAAAGCCTATGTCTGAAAAAAATCCACAAACATTTTTTGGACTGGATGTTTTACGGTTTGATCAATAGGAGATGATGTAACGTTTTCATTGTCAGACGTCCTGACGAACTATAAATTGAGTTTCATTTGTAAAGAGGACTTTTCTCCAGATATCTACAGTCCAATTAGAGTACTTTTTGGCCCACAATAGCCTTTGTTTGTTCATTCGTTCAGTTAGAAGCTGTTTTTTCTATGCGATATTAATTTTCCAGACAAATTTCTGGACGTCTGTCCAATATATATTATATTGCAATTATTACAGGGTAGAAAGTTCACTACATTGGAGCTTTCTTTAATATTTAAGGGTGTTTTAAGTTTGGTGTGTAATTTCGATATTTTTTTTATATTTCTGGTTCCAATTTTGATATTACGTACTTCTCTAAATGTATTTAATAGTCTATTTGTTAAACCTGGAATATATGGTAAAGAGTGGAACAATGTATTTTGATTGTATGTTGAAACTTGTTTGATCTGTCGTTATGACTTGTGAAACATCAAAAATAGGTCTATTTAGAAGGTTCGCTGTGAATTAGTTCTATAACTTGATCGTTTTTAGTTTTTTAAGACCGACTGTTCTATACTCAGGATGTGATGAAGTTATAACCCTACTTTTCATATTTAATACTAGGTTGGTCTTCATCGTAGATGGATGTGTTGAAAAGTAATTAATAAACCTGTTGCTATATATTGGTTTTTCATACCATTCTGCTTTTAGAACGTTGTTTGAATCACGGTGTAACATCATATCTAGAAATGGTATGCAGTTGTTGTTTTCTAATTCTACTGTAAATTGCAAGTCCATGTATCTCTTTAAAAATGGAACATTAAATGGTAACTTGCTAATACAGCTTTCAATTAAGTCATTCAGTACAAAGTGACATAGGATTGGTGATATTTCGTTTCCCATGGGTGTACAATGTTGTTTGTTTGTAATACACCTCATTGAAGACCAGTATGTTTGAGTCAAATATGAAGGATAGTATTGTTACCAATAAATTAAAATCTATTGAGCTGTGTTGTGAGATGTTTGTTCATTGTTTTTTTATAGTATTCATGATTTGCTGAAATGACAAGTTGGTGGACAATGATATTACATCAAAATTTACGAACAAATAATTTGGGGAAAGTTTGAAATTGTTGATAAAGGAGCTGAAACTAAATGAATCTTTTATATAGTAATTATTCTTTGTGTTGTATGCGTTTGTTAATATTTTTGTTAAGAACTTGGATAATTTACTGTTTGGAGAATCAATGGATGCAACAATTGGTCTCATTGCTAGGGTTGGTTTATGTATTTTTTGTAGAGAGTAGAATCTAGGTGCTATAGAGTTGTAAATTCTTAATTTTTTTGCTTTTAAATTCATTATTTTTAATGTTTTCTTTAGATCTGTTACTAATTTATTTGCTTTTTGTTGGTACATATGCATAATCATAGACATTTCTTATATGCATACTCATAGACACTTCTATGCATAAACATAAACACTTTCTCTGTCAAATTAACCTAAAATGAATATAAAAAATAGAAGAGACATGGAAACCGTCGTAATAGGTTTTGACTAAAAGAAAAAGAAAATAAAATAATATAATGTCAAATGTTAAGTAATTCTGCTAATTTTATAGTACAATCCTCACAAGGGTAAGCCTGTTGAAGACACAACTTCATTGACACAACGTCAATTGCCTAATGTAGTTTTTTGTTTTAATTTTTAATATGTTTTGGGAAAGAGTTAAATAAACACGAAAGCTTAACAAACAAGAGTTATACTTAAAGGCCAGTATTTGACTACAAAACCCAAAATATCCATATATATTAATACTCACCTAGTCACTAAAGCCCTTTCACAGAATATATATATATATATATATATGAATCTGACTACTGATAATGGCTCAAGTCAGGGTTGAGTATCTTCTTTTTGAATAATACCCGATTCCTTATCTATTTCGTAGAACACCTTGTTTTTTAATTGAACCTTTTGCCATGGTCAATTATATCAAGCAGCTACTTTGACTATCTCGGCAAAAAATACGCGCCTAATAATCTAACTAAATTGGACATAAAACAATTAGAATTTGTTCCGCCAGGAAGAAGAAGACCGTCTTTACAAAAACCAACAATAACTGTATATACAATTGATCGTTGGTGCAATGCGTCAAAATGTAAGCTATTATTTTTCAATGCGAACTGACCATGGCCACTGTGCTCTAGAACCAGAACTTAAACCTTTTGTGATGATAATGCACAATGCACTCAGAATAATTACATAAAGAATTTTTTTTATCGAAGTCTAATAAATTATATTGTCTTTCGTGTAGTTTTTCAATTACTTTTTAGGAAATCTTTCATTGGGAGCTTTGAAAATATGAATAAGAATTAACCTTTTAATTTTTCGCAATACACGGATTATTAAATTTCACTTAAAAGCTGGTCAAAAGTGCTTATTCTAGAATACATACATTAGAAATAGAATCTTTAATGTTGCAAAAACAAATTGATTAAATACTTTCAAACACTGCCTCTGTTGGTAGAAGCTGTTTATAATTTTCATTCCTGCAGAAAGATATATCCAAGAAGTACCAATAATTCATTAGTAATTCATTGTCTAATTAAGAGAATCATTTTTGAAATTCGTTAAAATCAAAAAACAAAGAAGAGAATCAAATTCTTTATGGGTCAATGCTCATATAGGACTAATGTATAATTGACCATAGGTTTTGCATACCTAAGTTAAGTTAATACTAATAGACAAAGTGTTAAAAATCAATGGACTCAATCATGGCGAGATATTTGCAAACAATCCAAATCTCAGTATTCACTGATTCAGGAATCAGTTCCAAATCTATATTGGTTTAAAAATTATATAATACCTCGAAGATAGTAGAACGGGGTGACTTTGTTAATTTTTTTTATATTTTCTTACGTAACTTTTGAATGGGTGATCCCAAAAATGTGGAAAAATGTCCATTGGGATGCATCTTATGTTTATGTAATTTATACTGTTAGTATATATATATCTTTAAATTGAGGATTTTCTCAAAGAAAATAAGTAATGGTATATCAAAATCACCCATTGATGTGGGGTCACTTTGATACCCTATTTTAAAATAGCTTGGACGATGCATAAAAGCTGTAACGGTGTCAATGTCAACCCATTTTTAAATCGATCAAGCCAATTTTTAGATATTTCATTTTTAATTTTTGGGGTGACTTTGACAGCTGCTATAGGCACAATAATTAGTATATAATAAATAATTTTACAGGTAGCTAATACTTTATTCAGGTAAAAAACATTTTAGCAAATTAGTAAAACAGTATAAAATAGTAAAAAAAGCCAAAAGAATGTATTTTGAACGGAAACAAAATCAAAGTTATTTTTCTTTAACATCAACTCTGCCAGGAAATGTACATGTAGTTGCTGTTTCATTTGTTTCAACCGATGGCGTCTTCAGAATTGCTAAGATATCATCGAAAGGAGCGTTAAAAACGTCGGTCTCCACAACTTTAAAATGTTTATGGGTCTCATCCAGTGATTTAAGTCCAATGAGTTCGTATTCGTCAAAAGGTAATTTCTCTTGTATCCTTCCGGCATATACGTAATTTTTACATTTTTGTTTACCTGACATAATTTTTACAAGCACGTAAGTTCCAACATTCAATTCAGCAAGGGAGGGTTTTGTATTCATCTCATCTTCATATGATTGGTCCTCCACAGAATCTTCATTTTCAATTTCATTTTCGCTTTCACTATTATAGCTGTTTAACTCGCTATCGGAGGAGCTGTCATCTGCCGTTATATGTCGACTTACACTTTTACCAGGTTGGATATGAAGTTTCTTTTTACTTTGCCGTTTAGTAACTTCTATCTCGGACTTCTTATTCATCAGATAGTCTGTGAGGCTGTCGTTAATCAGAGGTTCTACATAATCAACATCATGGTTGATTGGTGTAATCTTACTCAAGACTTTATTTGGATCGAAAGGGACCATGCCACAAGCCTCGAACCCATTCTTCAAAACTCTCTTAATTGCACTTTTTTCACAATCTCCACATTTGTACTCAGTTTTTGCAATTGTCTGATCCATTAATTCCAAGCATTTTTTTAATAACGACGGAAATTGATCTTTAGGTACACCAGTAATTTTTGGGTGTCGCAATTTAAATTCCGTCAAAACTTTTCGCCAAGAGACTTTCATGGGTTTAAAAAAAGACACATCCAAAGGCTGGCATATGTGTGTTGAATTACTGGGAAGGCACGCAAATTCAATATTGTGCAATTCACACAATTCTAAAACATGATCTGAAAAGTGAGACGCCAAGTTGTTGCCGATCATAACTTTTTTACCTTCCAGCCGTCTTGCGTGGGGTAATAATATGGTCTTAAACCAGTCTGTAAAACAAGTTACCTCCATCCACCCATTTTTTGTTCGGTTATATCTAGCTCCTAATGTCCATGCATCCCACATATGTTCGCTGCGATATATTATATAAGGAGGGAGTAGTGTACCATCAGCAGCACCGCACATCATTATTTATGTGGCGGCTTTACTATGATTAGTGATTTGTTCTGGATATTTGGTCCCTCTTCTATAAAGCAATCTTCTTTTCCCCGGATCATCACTAACGTTGGTTTCATCGTAATTGAAAACGTGTGTTTCAATGAACAACAGAGAGTTGTTCTTAAATTATTGAAATATGATTCTATCGTTTCTTTTGTGACACCTGCCCGAGCTCTAGTAATGTTAGACGCAAGTCGTTCAGAGATTTGCTGACTATGTCTCTCTAAAAAAAGTTTTACCCAGTCGTTACCAGGACTTACCCCGTTTTTAAATTTAGAGATAATTTTTCCAGTTCTTTCTAAATAACTCTTAGTGAAAAGTTGTACATCTAGCGTCGATAATGGAAATCCCCAATCTGCACATTTGACAATGCAGGACACGATTGATTTTTCCTCCAGCTCCGTCAACGCAGTTTGGCCCCCTGGCTTCTTCACATGCTTCCCTTTGTATTTATTATATAAAGTACCATACGGAATTTTAAATCTTTCTGAAGCGGCTTTAACAGACAAGTTTCCGTTTACTATTTGAAGTCAGAGAAGTTCTTGTAGCTTCTTGATCCCAACTTTCGTTTATAAACTCGCGGAATTTTTTCTTTTCATGCAGATAATGACGAAATCCTGAAAATAATTAACGGTTTGAAGTTTCATTAAGCAAACTATAAAAAGAAATAAAGTATCAAAGTCACCCCGAAAAATGTATCAAAGTGACCCCGGATAAGAAATCATTCAATTTCATGGAGTAGTTACGGAAATAAGTTAGGTTAAATATTTTAAATAGTGACAACTAGACCTACATTAAGGCAACATACACAAAATTACCTGCAATTCTATTGTAAGAGCTGTATGTTTAAATTTAGTAACACAATATAAAATCTTCAAATTCAAACAAAAACTTCAATGGTGAATTTACAACCGTATACTTTTGATATTGGCCACAAACACCTTCTGCTATAGTGAATCAACATGTGCACTGAAATCAAGTTCAGACAACCACCATAACGGACGAAACATTTGGGTTGTATACTCTCTTGAAACAAAATATTCATGTTTTATCAAAGTCACCTTATAGAATCAAAGTCACCCCGTTCTACGGTACAACAAACTTAAATCAGAATGAAGTTGGATGTTGGATGGATGGATCAGAAGGACATGGATGTATCCCTCTACATCTAGCAAAAACTAAAGTCTTTAATTCAAATCTATGTACTGAATATCAGAAAGTATGAGAGTTGAACCACATTTTCTTTGAGTACACAAAATACTTAGACAAGAAAAGGGAGAGGACAGATAACGTTCATTTAATAAACCTTCGAAAAGTGAAGCCAGGCTATTTATTGCTATATATCCATTATTCTCAATCTACTGAAGAAATAAAATATGACCTTTCAACCTTTCTGGTGCCGGTTTGGCTTCAGTCATTTCCATACAATTACGCGTCCCCCCCTTTCCTTGTCTAGGACAAAATACATTCCACGTACCTATAATTCAATCGAAGGTTTAATAAATAATTTTTTATTGCAATAATACTCTATTTTCTTATTTTTTTTTCTTTCCATAAATGAAATTTTTGAAACTGGCTGATTGGTTAAGGTCAAGAAAAAAAAAATTTACTAAGTAACACTTATAATGTAAAAACTTGTCATAGCTGTATTATTTTTAGGTGAAAACTGTGAATGTTATACGATTGCATATTAGAATTTTATTGCTCTTATTTAAATTTGTCTATATATTTGTACAAAATTACCCAACGAATATGTCACACGCATCGGAATGTTGGTATATTAATTAAAAAACGGAAATTTTAGCCGATTAGGCAACCATCTGCCCTCTTTTTATCTCCAAGGTGAGGTTTCAGCTTCCGTAAATTTGTTTTCGTATTCCGAGAAACTGGTTGCAATTGGCTAATGAATTCTGGTACTGGTCTCACAAATGTGACGTTTCTTTAAGCAGTTCTTGTGTCGCTACCATATTTGGAGCGTCTTGCAGAATCGAAGGACACCGCATCCTACACTTACATCGCCATTACACCATTCTGGCGTAATCGAAAGATTTCGAGAACTATTATCATTTTATTTTTAATAATTTATTTGGTATAGTCCATTGCAAAAGTATTTTAATGTATAGTTTATTAAAACTTTCATATTGTAAAATGTATTTAATGTAAATCTAGGAATTATTTTTTGTTTTACAATTTGACAACTTTTTTACAATTTAACAATATGTTTGTTAATGAGAATATAATAGAATATATTGAGAATATAAAATATGAATAAAACTATTTCGAAGGCAATCAGGAGAGATTTAAGGAAATTTAAAACCGATAATGTTAAACGTACAATACAGGAAAATCACAGCCTGAAAGTTCTACGTAGAAAGCTAACGAATGGGAAATTCATAAATTAAGAAACAAGCAAAATGAAATAATATCACGTAGAGACGAGTTAATATAGGTCGTCGAAGAGTTCTACGAGGAATTATATGGAAGTTGACGAGGAGATCAAACAGGAATACAAACAGCCATTTCAAAGAAGATCATGAATCAAGGTTGGAATTGTAATAGAAGCTATCGTAAATGGAGGAGCTAAGGTATTAAATAAATTAAGGAATAATAAGGAATAAATTTATGTTTGCAGCAAAGATAGGTGCCCAAAGAATGGAACAATGCTATAACCATAATTGAGATAGAACGCGATAGAGCCTATTGAACCACATATACAAGTTCTTCACTAGGTTAGTGACACCAAGATTGGAGAAAAAATTTGATTTCTACCAACCGAGAGAGCAGGTAGGATTCCGATCAAATTATGGTACCAATAATCACGTTCATACAGTAAAAACACTCATTGAAAAATTTATAGAATACAACAAACCTCTTGTCCTTACTTTCATAGATTTTCATAAAGCTTTCTGCACGATCGAAATAGACAGCCTTATAGAAGCAATGAATGACAGCAGGATTGACCATAGGTATAGTGAACTTTTTACAATATTTACAAAAATGCCACTATGACTGTTGGTACACGATAAAACCTGACCAATAAAAATAAAACGTGGGATAAGGCAAGGAGATACGTTATCACCGAAATTATTCATAACGGCATTAGAGTATGCCTTTTAATGCTCAATCGGGACCATAAAGGAGTAACGGTAGACGGCGAAAAGCTTAACCATCTCCGTTTCGCAGATGATATTATCCTTATCACAGTTAATTTAGGAGAAGCCACAGTATGTTAACTGAATCTAACTTTGTATGTTCGAAGATGAGCCTCAGAATGAACTTGACCAAAACTATGAACTGTTGACATGAATAAACTTATAACAAATATGGTCCCCAATAACCATTTAACTATTCAAGACAAAGTGATGGAACTGGTAGAAAAATATACGTATTTGAGTGATGAAATAAGAATCAGCAGGGATAACCAAACATTCGAAATCCAAAGACGAATTACTTTGAGTAGGCAGCCTTTGGAAAACTGCGAGACACACTTAGGGCCAACATACCAATTAGCCTCAAAAGAAAGTATTTGACCAATGCGTACTACCGGTCATTGGGCGGAAACTATGACTCTAACCAAGACTACGGCTTCGAAATTTAGAGTGACATAGAGACAAATAGCGAAACTGGGCAGGCCATGTATCGAAAATGCACGACTCGCGATGGACGAGCAAAATTACAAATTGGCGGCCAAGAGCAGACAAACGTACTAGAGGAAGACAAATCGTAAAGAATGGAGGAGTTTAAGGGAGACCTATGTCCAGCAGTGGACGTAATAAATGAAGGCTGGATGATGATAATGATGATGTTTGTTTAATTTATACAAGAGATTAGGATGTGTAGAAAAATATCCAACATGAAGACATTTTTAACCAATATCTCAAAAAAGTCGTTAAACGATTAGTATAAAATCTTCTGAAAAGTCAAAAATCAACTTAACTCAAAAAAGTATTCATTGACGTATTCAAATGTGGCATCTGGACCTTCTTTCAAAGAGAATTGGTGACACGCTCACGAGAGTCATTTAGAGACTTAAAATGGGTGTTGTTGAGCATTAATTTACCATTATCATCATCATCCAGCCTTCATTTATCACGTCCACTGGTGGACATAGGCCTCCCTTAAACTCCGCTATTCTTCGCGATTTTGTGCTCTTTGTTACCAATTTTTCGTGATACGCCTGATGTCGTCAGCCCAACGTGTAGGTGGTCTTCCTCTACTACGTTTGTCCGCTCTTGGCCTCCAATGTGTAATTTTACTCGTCCATCGTGAGTCATGCATTCTGGTTACATGGCCTGCCCAATTTCATTCAAGTTGCGCTATGCGTTCCGCAACATCAGCAATACTCGTCCTTCTTCGCAGATCTTCGTTTCTTATTCGGTCCCGCAACGTCACTTCCAGTATAGATCGTTCCATTCGTCTCTGTGCCACTCTCAGCTTGCGTAAAGGAGGGATTCTGAACTTAGTAGGGGTCCCCCATTTCTCTACGCAAGACAGACTGGGCGGAGGAGTCCTCAACCCCGACACGGCGTGTCCCAATGGCTGATAGGGAAGTTCCTGTAGATATACAGGACAGGTACGAATGAGGCTTAGCCAAATAAGTACCCGCGGATCAACTGAGGACATGACTCAGGTCAGCAGCTGTGTCATTAGTGACCCGTGGCTGAAGAATGCCATTCCTAACAGGTGCGGTACCACAAAGTCACAGGCGGCAATCAAGTTGATTTAACCGGCTATTATACTGCGAACACTCACCAACCCGTCTGGCAGGCGTGGTGTTTTAAATGCCAATATACCCCTTAATTTAGCAACGTTTCCTTAATAACAAATATACATTTTTACTTTGTTTGAACTTGTTAGATCATATGGGTTACCCAGAGATGTACAGGGTTTTTAAAAGCATCTCCAATCAAAACAGACATATTGCCATTTGTACAGATTCCTTTCATATATTCATTCAAATAATACAATTTTCACTGACTACCCAATGGTTCAAAACTTTTATGACATCTTCCAAAATCTCTCTGCTCACGAGGTAAAAGTCTCCCTCATACTGCAATTACTGATAATGAAACAACAGATCATTTTGCCAAAGAAGCTACCAACGATAGTACTAGGATAACTCCAAGGATTTATTGATCATCTCTTTCTAGACTTTCTAACAAGATGAGAAGCATCGATTATAATATTAAGACTCTAAATTAATTTGCACCAAAACTTAACCATTTTGATGTCCTCAGAACTTGTCTAACTTGCCACCATTGTAGTTTTTATCTTACCATGAAACTCATCCTCACCGACTGTCAACCATTCACATTCACAAACCTGTATAAAGCATTTGATTTTAAACCTACTTTTATGGAAATTCTCAACAACCCTACAGAGGTCATGAAAATTGTACAGTTTCTAAAAACCGCTCAGCTTCACCACAAGATTTAACTTAATAGAGATTAGTTAAAGTGATATATTAATTATTATTATTGTTCGTTATTTTATTTATATTAAATTACCATTTTAATTGGGAATAACCCACAATTCAAGTTTAAAATAAGTTTATTGACGTTTAAATTTCCATTTCGGAGATTGTTCTCAAAATACAAAACATTATTGGTATGATAAAATGCGTTAGGCTTTCACGGCCTCGTCTAACTTGTTAAACTGTTTGTGGCCGGCATCTTCTGGAGATGTTAATGCTTCACTTGTAAGCAGAAACTGACGCCGCGTTGTATTGCGGAGGCAACACTTATATTTTCTTCTCGCCTCCCTCCACTGGTTTCGACATTAGGGGGCGTGTCATCGTTTGTAGCTCTTCTTTTTTCGTGATTTGCGGGAACGGTGTTTGTGGATTTTAATATTGGTATCCATGTTTTATTAATTTTTAGTCCTTCGTCTATCCGATTAAAATTATTTGGATGCTTATATATTTTCACCGCTTCCCGATATAACCGTGGATAGTACTGTGATATTTTATCCAGCATCTGCGTTTCTTCAAACAGTATCCGATGTTCTCCATTTCCCAAAGCGTGTTTGGCAACGGCAGATTTGTCGATATGTCCTAAACGACAATGGCTTTTATGTTCGTTTATCCTTGTGTTTGTGTGTCTTTTCGTGGTTCCCACATATGCCATTCCATATTCGGTATACTTCGGCCGTTGCTAATGGGTCGCGTTTGTCCTTCACCGATGGTGAAGTGCTTTTTTAGGTATTCGCCCGATTATGTCTGTTACCCCCGATATATAGGGCAAGAACGCTTTGTCTATACATGCTGTTTCTTCGTCCTTTCTTCTAGAAACGTTGTTAATCGCTTTATGTATTTCTCTTCTGGTATAACCATTAGAGGTGAGCGCTTTTTCGATATGAATTATTGATATATTTAATGTTAGTGTTCATGTAACAATAGCCATAGTTGTCGAAGTACTACTTTATGTAAAAAAAATGCTGATTAATCTCATGCGTAACGTTCCTTCAATAGACTAGTTATCAAAAACAACTGCTGAGACGACAGGAGGTTCCAACTGTACCTTTCGTATGTGTGTGCACTCAATTCTAAAACTCATTGCCTAATTATCGTGCACCATACTGAGCAATTTTCGAAAAATCATCGCCAGTCGTCAATTAAGAAGAGAAGAAGAGTGCATACACAATAAACTTTAATGATTTCTGTTATCGGCCAGAGAAATCTGGGCGACGTGTATGCTACAGCGGTTAAAATGTAAGTATAACAGTAAAAATTATGTCATTATTATGTCTTTGCTCGTATGAAGGAAGTGAATGGTTCAGTGGCGTGTTAAGACCGTTTAATGATCGTTACAGTTAAAATTAAAATCAACAGTTTTTGTATAACAAACTACTGGGCGAAATTAATGCACCAGTAACTTTTTTCCAGCAGCATTTTTCGCGTCACTTAAAGCGCCGTTGACTTTTGCTCAACTTTGCAAGTTGCGCAATAAAAATTGGAAATGCTAGTGGTCACCAAAAATGACAGATTAAAAAGTTCATACCAAGAGTATAAAATTACTATTAACTAATTTATTAGCGAATAAACGATATAAGTATACAATCATTTTTAATGTTAAAATACATAATGGGTCTATGAACATAAAATATTACAGAGTTTTTAACGGAACAACACTTCAGAGCATGATGTGACTTTAAAAAATTCAAAAAACAAGCTTTAACCAAGCTTACACACATATTGTAAATATTCTCAAACGTTTTTTGCTGTTTGCCAAAGTTTCTTTCTACCACTTTTGGTTTTACCTCGCGAAATGTTGATTAGACGTCAGACATAAATAATCAATGGGTTGTAATATACACCATGCATACTATGGACACGGGCTCTGTTATTCCACGCTCCCAAAGACCAAAGTTTCCGTAACCTACGGCCCAACAAGAAGATTATATTCATGCACGATCACGTATATTCACAACATGCGCCCTGCTATTTTTCCTGCTTTATTCCAAGTGTTCATTCAATCATATACAGAGTGTCTCAAACAAGGTATTATCGAACAAAATGCTTTCAGATTTTTGACTTAGAGAATAACTCTGTTGGACAGAAACAAGAAAATTGCTGGAGACATTGATACAATTTTCCTAGTACTACATTTACCAGAGATTTTGATGGAGGTCTGGAGGTGATATGGTATTTGCTAAGATTTTTTACCTCTATGCCAAATTAAATATGTGCTCAGCTTGGCAAAAACTGAAAAAGCACTTGTCCCCGATGAAGTAAGTGTTGAAATACTAAATTTTTTGGTAGAAAATGGAATTAAAGCACTGTTTGGTTTCTTTAACAGAATTTATGACACTGGGATATAAACTGATTGGTTTAAATCGATATTTGTCACAAAATCAAAGAAACATGCTGCAAAGACATGCGGTCATTATCGGACAATAAGTCTGATCAGTCCTGTTTTAAAGATCTTCCTGCGAGTGATACATTACAGAATATACACGATATTAGAGAAGAAAATTAGCAATACTCAATTCGGATTTAAAAGTGCTTTGGATACGAGAGAAGCCTTGTTCATTATCGAAATTCTGTTCCAGAAATGCAGAGATATAAATCAAATAGTATACATCCATACAATGGATTTTAAACAAGCTTTTGACAGGGTCTTACCTTGTGTAGTGTTACCTCGGGGGAACAATTAAGGGTCTAACCACCTTCTGATATCCCCGGGTGCTCTGTAGAGGGCTTCGAATATACTGTCGAGAGCTCCTCTACTTAAGTCCATTTTCGGGTTATGGACTTGAAAAATATTTATCTTCGGTGTCTTGCCTTGAAAAAGGCAAGATATTTCTTACATGACAATTTCTTCGTCGAAATAAAAACACAAACTTAAGTTGAAACAATTCTCAGCCACAGAGTATGGAAAATAATTGCAGGAAGCAGAGCCCCGAGAGCACTAAGCTCTCGGAGAGCCCGTGAGGGACTGACTTGGCTGACCTGAAAATCGCCAATATTTATATCCGCTGTTCGAGCGGTAAATAGCGATTTCCAGGTCAAGAGCCAATGGGAAAATTCGAGGCGGGGCGATGCGCATCGAAATGCGTACTAGTCCACAGACTATGGCATTCGATGACATCCCCCCTCCTCTGGAGACTCTGCGGCTGGGAAAAATATTTATTGAATAAAAAATACAATAACAATACATGTGAAATTACACAAGAAAATATGCATAAAAATACAAGTAAAAATGTTCAAAATAATTCACACAACACTGCACTACTTACAGGGGGAGGTCGGTGGTGATGACGGCATCTCAAGCTCCTACAGGTCCATCCTCGGTCGGGGTGCCAACTCCTCCAACGGGTTCGTCTTCTTTTCGGTCGTCCGGATCCCATCTGCCATATCCAACGGGGTTTCGTAGGGTACCAGTGTGCCGAAGCCTACGTGGTCGTCCGACCACTTTCGGTAGGAGGGGCGATGACTGGGTCTACTCCGGGACTTCCATCGGCATCTGGGGCTTCTAACTTCGAAGAAGCCTGGCTCGTCAAAGGTGTCTACACGTCGAAGGAATCAGGTCTGCAGAAGGCCTCGATGTCGGAGTATTAGAGTATTGCTTTCTATGGTTCTTCCCATTATTCTCTTGACTTCAACCCATGTTGAAGTCAATGGTGTGTTGCGTTCTGTGAATTCGAGCTAGGTCGTGGGTTCGGATTTTAACCACGTAGTCGGGCGCCATGTTACCTCGGGGGAACAATTAAGGGTCTAACCACCTTCTGATATCCCCGGGTGCTCTGTAGAGGGCTTCGAATATACTGTCGAGAGCTCCTCTACTTAAGTCCATTTTCGGGTTATGGACTTGAAAAATATTTATCTTCGGTGTCTTGCCTTGAAAAAGGCAAGATATTTCTTACATGACAATTTCTTCGTCGAAATAAAAACACAAACTTAAGTTGAAACAATTCTCAGCCACAGAGTATGGAAAATAATTGCAGGAAGCAGAGCCCCGAGAGCACTAAGCTCTCGGAGAGCCCGTGAGGGACTGACTTGGCTGACCTGAAAATCGCCAATATTTATATCCGCTGTTCGAGCGGTAAATAGCGATTTCCAGGTCAAGAGCCAATGGGAAAATTCGAGGCGGGGCGATGCGCATCGAAATGCGTACTAGTCCACAGACTATGGCATTCGATGACAGTAGCTGCTTTTATACTCTCAGTATGCGCGGGAACGGTATGCGCGGAAACGAATCTGAGCGGGACGGGTTGGCGCGGGTGGATGCTGAAGTAGCGGTCGCCATATTGCCGGCAGTCCTTTAGCGTCATATCGCGTGTTTAAGCTGATAGGCCGTTTTTTCAATTTTGATGGCTTCACGAATAATTCTCGATTTTAAGGAGCGATGGTTCTGCTCTTTCGAAATCTATTTTGTGGCCTGTGTAAATATGATGTTGGGCTAGGGCTGAAGTAGTATCATAAATACGGTTATGGATTAGTCGGTTTGTCTGTATGTACGTGGCAACTAAAACAAAGTATCTCGTACACACCATGGTCTTCATTGAGGATTTGGTCTTTTGCGAATCTGACGAGATTTGACAACTTGGAGTGAGTAGTAAATATGGTTTTGATATTCAAAGGATTAAGAGTTCTACTGATCTTGTCAATGACACCTTTGATAAAAGGTAGAAAGATTTTGGGTTGATCAACCGGCAACATTTCTTCTTTGGATGGAATGAGATTTGGATGTTTTTGAATGCTTTTATTGATTTGGCTTTTGTGGTAGTCGTTTTGTAAAAGTGTTTGCATTACTAAATTGATTTGGATAATCTGTGATTGTTCGCTAAGTGTTATGGAACGGGAAACAAGAGTGTTGATAAATGAATTGAGTTGGGCGGGGTGATGATGTGACTGGACATTGAGATAAACGCTTGTATTGGTGGGTTTCCGGTATATGGAATAGGAAAAACTGTGAGGTAAGTGTTTCTGAATAATATATGTAATATAATATATATTATCCATAAATGCGCTCTATCGTTAAAGATGATTTTCGATGATGATATCGATGAAAATAAGGATCAGTTTCTAGCTGCTCCCAAGCCCATGCAGCTAAGACATGTCCTTGTCTATGGTACTTTATCTTGAGCTCGTGGTCAGTTAAATATTTTACAGATAAAGGCTCAAGTCACGACCCAAAATTCGTCTATTTGTGGTCGTGAAACCAAGTATAAGGTTAACACATAACGAACAGCGGCAATGATTTCGGCAGAACTTGTGTTTCGTCTACACACGGGTATTGGTTGGTGGTTTACTTAAAAAATGAACTTAAATTTACCTACCACACCGCCACAGGACGGTGAGCGAAAACTAGCGGAGACTTACCCGAACAGAACCCGACATTGTGAATTTTCCGGCGTTTTCTGATTTTTCAAGAAATTGAAAATTATCCAGTTGTAAAAATTTGGTTAAGTTTCCCCAGTTTAAAAAATGAAGATTCTAGATTTTCTAGAAACGGAAATATTGCAAATTTTTCAGCGCGCTTCAACTTTGAGTTCCAACCGCAAAATCTGGCGGATTCAAAGCTTCTTCGCAGAGTCCGCGCCAAAAAACCTCCAATTTAAAGGTGCTACTACCAGTTACCTGCTTAAAAAAAGACCAGAATGCGCCAGGCCCCCTTTCGAAGCTCTTTAAATTAAACTTTTTGAAATCCTAATGCATGAAAAGTAAATCAATATTTTTTGTGAATTTTTAAAGTTTTATTTTAATTCAAATTCATTAATTTTAATATCAGAGAGGCGAGGAATTTTTCTCTGGCCTTTATGTTCACTGGACACTCCAATAAATGCTATTTTTCAACTGCTTCTACAGAAGAATCTACTCTTTCAAACAATTTTAGAAAATCGTGGTGATTGATGGCCAATATAACCACCCTTTCTGTATAATCTACACAAAAAATACTTTTATCTACTCTTTTAAAAAATCTGAAAAAAAAATTCATGTTGATTGGTGGTTAGTAGAACTCCCTTTCTAATTTTTTCAGATTTTTAGTGAGCTCTTATAAAAGACTTTTGAAAATTTTAGTTTTAAATATCTAAAAATACTTTTTACCGATGTAATATTATTTTATTGAAATAATACTTAGATTAAAGCGTTGGGAATATGAAAATACGAGACTTTAGAAGTAAATATCACCCCAAAGGGAATAAAATTGCTTCTTTTATACTTCCAAGGCAAATGAATATAAGCGTAGTAGCCATAGATGTTCTAAAATACTGGAACTTAAGATAAGATCATTCAAACCAAATAAATTTAATGTCAAAATTAAAGATTCTTGAACCATTATAAACTAAATACTCTCTTTGAAGAATAGATTTTTATTGGAAAACCTTGTCATCCTAGTGTGTGCCAGATCAATGATGACATTAAAAGTCTTGATTCTGAAAGAATTTTTAGCATTGAATTTGGACATTTTTTACGAATTATTTGTCTCCTATACGGTAGTTCGTTTTTAATGAAAATGTTAAGTAGGTATGTGATTCTAAAGATGATATTTATTTCGATCATTTTTTTGTCAATCATTTCTGCTATTGCTTTAACACTTTGTACTCTTTCTGCAGTTGAGTAACGCTATAGTGTTCATGTACAATGTGGAGGGGAGACTAGTGAGCAATACATAATGTTAGTATCTTTGTTAGATATCTCGCTAATTTTGTAATACGATTCATAAATGTTTTCCAAATCTTTATTATGTTAATATTGGGATTAAGTTTCAATTAACTGTAATGAAAATTACATTTTATAATTGTTTACTTGAAGTTTAAATTTCCACTTCGAAAATCGTTTTTAAAAAAGATTATTTTAAAATAATCTTTAATAAGACGATATCATAAGAAACGAGAAGTATAGAAATAATCCACCAGAAATCAAAATTTTAAAGCTCATAAAAAGATAATTTGGATATTTATACCATTTGACATTTATATTCATTGCCACACTAACACAGTCTATTTACTACTTATAAAAATAAAGTTTCTGTTAACAACATTAATATTCGATAATGATCATTTATTTACCATAATTAATATACCACACACTGTATATGCGACGCTGTAGGTTAAAGTGTGGAATAGATCAGAAAATAGTAATAGTTCAGTTCCGAGAAAAACACGAATTCCAAATCATATTCGTGCTGAAAGGTATAACGGCACCGAGAAAACTATCTCGTCTCTCAAATCTTGGACGGTGTTTGCTCCACGGTTATTTTTGTGAAGGAAAACAAGACCGATTTAACTATCAGCAAATGTAACTGTGCGCAGATTTGTCACGCTTTTGTGTATAATTAGAATGAATATGATTATTTTGATAAATAACTTTACTAATATACCTACTTGAGAAAAAATATTCTATATAATAGAAAAAGTAGTGTGCAACAATCCAGGAATGGTTTTCCTACGATTTTTCGAACCACAGATAATTCTACTATATTTACTCTATTGTTATACAGATACTGAAAAAATATATAGTTAGTATTACACAATTCACGAGAGATATTAACAGATATACTAGTATTATGTTGCCACTTAATGGACAAAGATCAAAATTATATTTCTAACACAGTTAAAAATCAAATCGTTACAGAAACTTTTGTTTCTAAAAGATTTCTTTCAGAAACATTGGTTTGTGACAATAATTGGTTTGGAGGCCCTGTTTAATAGAATTGCTCTATTGTTTTAAATATATTTCTCATATTTATTACCGTTAAAAGTGCATACCCATCTTTCTGATACAGTAGATCTTCTTCTTCTTGTAGTTCCATGACAGATATTGATCATTGATCATGTTGGCTACCCTATTAGCTATTATGGCTTTAATAAGGGTTACATAGGTCTTGTATTTTAAAAAAAAAATCAACTTATTTTTAATCCATACGAAAGTACATTACTTCAAGTGTATTTACACCAAATTTAAAGTAAATTTAAGCTGTATTATCGGAGTTACAGAGATATAAATACCGCGCGGTCGTTATTTGATTTTCTGTACGGCAGGCACGATTTTTCAAGAACGAATTAACCGATTTTGCTGAAACTTTCCACAATTCAACTTTATAATATTGGTTCATGATGAACGAAGGGATTTCAACCGTTCTTGTTTTATATGAAAAAAATGTTTTAAAAACGATGAGAATCGGAAAAATGCTAAAAAATATGAGACGAAAATTCATTAAAGTGACAACTTTAAACTTCATTTTTTTTTCAATAACTTTGTTTTAGCACGAAACAATACTATAAACATGAACTGGGCAAAGTTTCAGCAAAACCAGTTGATTCATTTTTGAGAAATCGTGAATACCGCACGGAAAATCAAAGTTTCGAAAAGTTTTTAAACTGAGAGCGCATGAGCACGTCCCGACCGCGCGGTATTCAAATCTCTCTAACTACAGTAATATGGCTTGAATTTACTTCAAATTTGGGGTGAATACTCTTGATGTGCTATACTTTTGAGGAAATAAAAAAAAATAAATAAATTTTTTGCATATAGAAGACCTATGCAAACTCTTAACAGCAGGTCTAAATATTTATGTAGTAAATTTTCTATACCAAGTTTCTAAGCCTTAATGTTTCATATTCCCAGACCATGTTGTCCTAAGACATCTTTGTGTTCTCCTTCACCAATCTTTGCATTAAAATTTCCCAGGACAATATTAAACTCATTGCTGTGTTTTGGATTTCCTTTTCCTGCGTTCTATAATATAATCATCTTTGGTTACTTTTCCAGAGCCTGGTCGTCTCATTTCATTAGTTCCAAGGATACTTATATCTAGTCACTTCACTTCCTTAATTAATTGTGCTATGAATTTTTCCTGCTCTTTCGTGATTTTTACATTTAATGTACAAATTTTCTCTCGGCAGAAAATGTATATATGATTCTAGCTGATCGGGAGATTCTTAACACTCCTGTCCTATCTAAGAAGCGCTTGTAGTCGGGACCGTTGTATTTATCAGCCATTACCAATGTTATTTTTATTCTGTGTAAAACTGAATATGGAACAAGTAACAAAATATATCGATTTTGAAAGTAGATATTGACCAAAATTATATTTCACTGATTGTAGAAAATTAATTCTTACGAAATTTTTTACAGATAACTGATGCTGCCGTAATTCTGTACATTAGCAAAAGTTTTCAGTTTTTATTCGCTTACTAGTGAGCGATCATAAATCACTACGTCTGCTTCCGTATCGTGTTATAAAACGCGTTTAGTTGTAGTCGAAATGTCTGGAATAAGCAATTCCATATTACGTCCCCAACAACCGTAATTTACATTACAATTACCAACAATATGAAAAGAATCAAAAATATCATTAACGACATAGGTTGACAATCATTTTGAATATTTTGATCATAGATGAGGCTACTTTGAATAGTTCCATATATCCTTACTATTATCTCAAGTCACGTAGCCATGATATTCTTCTGATTCTAATGTTTTCTTGCCCTAAATTTTCCCTTGTATGATCTACATCATTACAGAGTATTAAGTAATGTGTTACTGGTTTTGGGCGTGAAGAAGAGACATCCAATAATGGACCTTATTCTATTTTCGTTTAGTTTTGAAGTAGGTCTTAGAGCCAGCTTTTATCTAGTCTCCTTCTGGCTGCACCATTGTTGAATAATTCCCGTACTATTTTATTTTTATGATGAATGGTTCATTTTGTGACTCCGTGGCTCGAAAGATTTCTTCTCTGAGGAAAGGAATCTTTAAGTCTTAGTAAAGTGTTTGATTATTTACGTACCATGGTGCATCCACTATCGATCTTAGCAATTTAGACTGAAAACTTTGGATGATACTCAGCAAAGTTGGCTTTGTCCAGCTCCATAGGTGTAGTCCGTAGTACCAGATAGGTTTGAGTACGGTTTTGTATTTGTATGTTAAATTTTGACTAACGTCCAAGAAACCAAATACATTTACCGGAATTTTAAATCGAGCTGTCTTCTTTTGATCTGGATATGTTTTTTCCAAGTGAGAAGTTGGTCAACATGGAGGCCAAGGTATCTAGCGTCTGAGGCTAGAGGCTCTGATGATACCTCATATGCAGAGCGCCTGCATATGTCGCTCTGATGATACCTTATGAGGTTGAAATACGTATAAGTGGCTGGCGGATGCCCTGAATTGAAATTAAATCTAATACCGTCTTTTTGGTTTAATTAATATTTTTCAAACATGAATTAACACTCACAAATTTTATGAGCTTTTCTGGATGTAAGATTTGGTTCTATTTATTTTACTATAAAATATTTTAAATAAACTAAAACAATTTTGTGTTAAATTATAAAAATATCTAAAGAAGTAATTTTTAATTAAAGAATTCATCCAGCAGTTGCAACACCATACGTTGGCCTTTGGTAGCACCTCGCACACGGAACCACGCACTAATCGGCTACCCAGTAATTTTCTAATCATTCACATAATGCCAAAGTAACAAATACCTCGGTGCTCTTATTATCGTTTCAGTACCTAACTGTTACGTCCATTTTTTTTTTGAAAAGAATACCAGGGGTATCGGTTGTACAGGTTGTTTTGTTTGCTGCCAGCTACAGATTCTTGCGTTATGGTTCGATCCGTTAGACTAAGCCGTATCATGTGTGCAGTTTGCGATGCGATTAGCTATCTAATTATACAGGGTGGCGCAATGAAAACAATGTAGAGGTTTTTGTTTAACTGTAAATAGAGATATATAGGGTAATTTACTGGAGAATATTTTTAATAGAAAATGCAGTAAAAAATGTGATAGTTTTACGTCAATAAGGCAAAAATCAGTATTACAGGAATTAGACTAATAGAAAAATAGTCGGTTTCTTGCTATTACTTTCCAAAAAATCTTGATTTCTTTCTCGGCACGATTACAAAAGATAGCGAATACACAATATTGAACACATAACAAAAATAAGTTAAAATCAGAATCGGGATGAGACAGGGTTATGTATTGTTATCACTCTTTTGCAATGCTGATAATGCTCTTTTTTTTTAGATCTTTAGATACTGATAAATAACATAGTTGAAGAGGGTTAAGAATATAAATTAACAAAAAACATTAAAAAAATAATTTTTGAGTACACAAAAAAAGCAAAATAATAATAAAACGCAGACGATTAACAGTAAAAATATTAAACATAGCCAGGAATATTGGCATAATAAACACAAATATCACTTTAAAAAAGCCAAGCAGCTTCTAACAGCTTTATTCTTTGTCCCACGTAGTTTTCATCTCTACGACTGACATGACTTGTTTGTTGAATCTTTTTTAAAACTCGAGTCACCATGGCTCTTTCCCTAATCAAGTCAATCCTAATCGTGTCCCTTCTAGTCTTAGTCCATATCCACCGTAACATTTTCATTTTCTTCATCTTTTTTTCCTGAATCTTCTTTACATGCCACGCTTTAACGCAGTACATCAACGCACGTCCCACCACACTTTTGTATATCTTTCCTTTCATCCTTTCCCCGATTTTTCGATGACAAAGTACCTCGCAAAGAAAAAGCACTAATAAACTTGCGTGGGTCCTAGACTCCTCAAGAATTTCTCTCTAGTCGTCCCTATCCATCGCCTTCCTCCACCAAGCACGTATTCCCATATTTCTTATGTCTTCATCGATGTTATCAAGGAACTTTGTTCTGGGTCTTCCTTTTCTTCTCTTGCCAATGGGTGTATCAAGGAGCGTTTTTCTAGCTGAGTCATTTTGTTCCATCCGCATTACATGACCTATACACCTCAGACGTCCTATCTTAATATGTTTTACGATACCAGGTTCCCGGTATATTCTAGAAAGTTCGAAGTTGTATCGTGTTCTCCACATTCCATTGTAATTCACTACTCCATAGATTCGCCTTAGTACTTTTCTTTCAAAACATCCTAACATGTTTTCATTATTTTTTGTTAAAATCCAGGTCTCTGAACCATATGTTAGGACTGGGAGTATTATTGATTTGTAGAGTTTTCTTTTTGTATTTCTCGATATAATTGTGAATTTAAAAAGGAGAATGAGCTTAAAATAGCATCTATTGGCCGTGCAAATTCTGCGGTTAATCTCTGCGGTAGTATTATTTTCCAGATATCATTCACTGCTCCGATGACGTCGTTTCCTATAACAAGTGGTCGTAGGATTTGTGGTTGCGTGCTTATTTTCATATACTTCGTTTTGTTGGTGTTTATTATTAAGCTGATTTGTAGCTGATTCTTTTAATGCTAAATACGCTTCTCGTACAGTGTTTTCCGTTCTTCCAACAATATTGATATCATCAGCACAGGCCAGGATTTGCACTGATTTATTCTGTATTGAACCAGTGGATGTGATTTGTGACATACGTATTACTCTTTCCAGAGCTAGATTAAACAGTATACAGGAGAGGGTCTCAATGGCGCAGCCCTTTATTTGTTTTAAAAGGTTCAGACAGTTCCCCCTGAATTCGTACTCTACATTCAAATTTTTCAAGAGTTAGTTTTTAAGACTAATTAACTTAAGCAAAATGAAAAAAAGTGACTTTGTAAAACTTACCTGAACTTGACTAAAGAGCCTAGCTATCAAGTTATTCAATTTTGCTAACCTACGGTTAGAAGTATGGATTCTGAGCGGTACCTTAACGATTTAATTTAATGTACAAAAGATCCAGTTAGAAAAGACAAGAATCTAATGATTGAGCAACTTAAGGGAATAGCATGGAAGTACAATCCACTAACTTGGTGGTAAGATTATAATAGCCATGGGGGTTTCCAACATCTGCAGCGAAGATGCCACTTCAAGAAGAAGAAAAGAAAGGCGGACCGGAAGCAAATACTGTCAAATTTAGTAAATCGGCACAAAAAAATAGAGTTTTTGAAATATAATTCCAACTTCAGTGCTCCTACAAAAGTATACATGTTATCAGAATTTATACGATGTTTACAATTTAAGCAAATTCATTTCATGACAACCTAAACTCCCATGTGAGTTACTGGTCCGAAGCCGTGTTCTCCAATCGGACCTTGGATAGCAACTTTAAATATATTCTTTATTGACAAAAATTATGTAATTAATATCAATATATCATTTAAAGAATGAATGAGATGGAGCCGCCAAAACATATTTATAACCAAAGAATAGATGGAGTGAGAAGGAGAGGCAGACCCAGAGCACGAATTAAGGATCAGGTGGAGAAAGACTTGAGAATGTTGGGAGTACGAAACTGGAAAGCCAAGACGAAGAATAGGAGAGAATGGAGACTTATCCTTGAGCAGGCCAAGACCCACCATGGGTTGTGGAGACAATCATGATGATGATACTATTTAATGGGGTTTTAACCTATGTATTTAGTGACTTTAAACACGTATATCTTTGTAGCAACACTGAAGATGGAATATTTATTCTCAAAACGTTTTGTGATTTAGCCCGAAAGACCTTTTAAATAAATATACCGTTTATAGAGGATTTTTTTACTTAATTTTTGTGACATATGGTATACAGTGGACGATAACAAATTAATTTTTCCTTGTTGAAGATAATATATAGTCAAACCATAAAGAAAGATAGGAAAACAAGAAAATAACTAAATTATTTATTGTTATTTATGTTATTATTTAATTAATGTTATAATTTAATTATTATTTAATAACATAATATTGAAAAAGAATCAATATATTCATATTTAATTAAATTATATAAATATTCTCGTCTATAACTTTTGAATGAGGACGATTTGGTATTGGCACTGAAATATCGTGCACAAGTGAATCTTCGGATTAAATAGCAGTGAAAGTTGTTTCTTAATTTGGATTGAAAGTAAATAAAACATCTTTAATCAAATATGGCTGTGATATTTAACATAATTCAAAACAAAAGACTTTCGTAATATATTTTGGGAAAGTTATTAAAAAATTATTGTTGCCTAGGACAGATGACGTCTAAAAAAACTTACAATGGGGGTTGAAAAAGGATTTTTAACTTTACAGATCTATATAAATATCATTTTTATTTTTATTAATAAATATCTTATCGTATATCGACGATTAAACGGCAAACGGGCATAACCAACATATTTAATGTTAAAATGGATATTTTAATATCATCTATCTCCATCATTCAGCTTTTTTTTGTCCCAATTGATATATGTTTCATAATTCTTCGATTCGTGCAATAATTGTTTAGCTAACGACAGTTTTTTATGCTTTTTTTTAAATTGAATGCTTTAGTTATTCGTACCAACTTAAAGTTGACGTTATAATTCAGGTATTTCGGTCCTTCACTTGTTCTCTTCAATCTTGTATTCCCTTTTCTTTAATGTCCCTCTGCATCTTTCCGTGTCTTTCTTGGTCATATCCTCTACTTCCTCTAGCCTACATAATTTGTAAGATATTTTTTCTTTGGCATCCAAAACACATGTCCCAACCGCCTCACTGCCTCTTAATTTGCTGGGCTATACATTTTAGATTGTGAATATACCATAAATTCCCGATTAGTAAAAAGGCAATCAATCAGCAATTTTAGGATTTTTATCCGTAATAACTATAATATATCAAATAACCTTACTTATAACGTTGCAGTAAGTACTTAATCGCTTGTTTGGAAAATTTGAATGCTAATTGTAGTTGCCTGTTTAATTGGCAGATAATTCTTGTAGAAGAGAAGAATTATCCGAGAAGTCTTTGAAATTAAAAAAAGACCAAATTGTCTCATAAAATAGATGACGGCATACGGTTACTTTCGACTTTGAGACCTCTCATAAAGAAAATACCGTCTGGTCCACCCGTCAATTAAAATCCTACTGTCAAAAATATACGAGCCAACCCCCGCGCCAATCCTCGCGCCAATCCTCACGCTGGCCCCCACGCCAACCTCCATCCAAGCCACGTCATCATCGACGGTATAAATAACCCTTCTTCAGTGTAGTAGTGTCTGGAATTTATGTACTCGTATATTGTCTTAATTAAGAAAACCATTTTTCAAAAATAGCACAAAAAGTAGCAGAGAAAACAGAAAATTTATTTCGAAAAAAAAATATATATACTTTGTGGGAAAATAACCTTATTTTTATAGAGCTGCACTGCATAGATGAATTATTTTTAACACCATCGATATTTATGAGAAATTCATATATTTCCAAAAGAAAACAACAATCTTGTATATCTTGAAGAATCATGGGTAAATATTGAATCAATTATGAATGGGCCGACATTTCTGTATTGTTACATATGGACGCATTTGTTCGTTAATACGGGCTTAACAGCCCCCTTGTACGCCTTTTATACGTTTCATTTTAGTGCATGCAAGAAATAAAGATGGTTTTATTAATAGCTATAAGAAAGTAACGGGAAAAATAAAAGGCCCATCACTTATTTTCTTAAGACGAAGTTGGAATCAGGAAATCAGAGAATCAGTGACATCAAAAAAAGATGGCAGGACAGTATGTCGTCGTTTTAAAAAGGAAAGGATAAAGTATAGTAGGTGCCGCTTTAATAATAATACTTACAATAGATCCCACTGTCAGGCCACAATTGTTAAAACAAATTGTAAATCGATTTTAGTAAAAGCCCCGTTAACAATGTAAATTCATCTCTTCAAAAAATCAACACCACAACCTATATAGTTCAAATTGAAATGTTAAGTGTTTTTCTTCCAAAACAATCATCACCGACCATTGTCGGAATAGATTCCACAACACAACTTATTTTCAATATAATAAACATAAGAAACAACGAGTCATACTCTGGTAACCCGCTAACCACGAACGCGGCAAAAAATACGGTATATTTACCTTTAATAAAATTTTGTTTTAACTTTATTTGTTTAAGTGGCCGTTAGGTGATTCTCTCACGCTCTAACAGTTGATAGCAGGTGAAGGTAGTAAGGATAGGTGTCAAGTAAAGTTTTGGTAGTTCCTAAATGCAATGAATTTAAATCAAGACTGTTTAGCAGTATTATAAATTTTTTACGCAAGTTCATTCCACAATGATACAATTATTACTTTATTATTATTATTTCTTTTATTTTAAAGTATGGACATGGAAATTTGCAATACTTGTTTATATACAGGGTTAAAACTAAAGCTTAAACTAAATAAAGATGCAATTCTAAAGGCGTTCCTATCACGTCATTAAAAATGATATAGTGGGAAATGCAAATATTTTTGCAGATATGGAATCGACATCGCTATTCGCAAAATCCAAATAAAAACACATATATGTGATAACAAAACACCACAAAGATGAAAGTTGAAAGTTTACAGGATAACTCCACAAGATAACTATGCCAAAAAAAAAATAGCGGAAGAAAGCAGAAACACATATATCACAGAAAGTGGAGTCAAAGAAAGCTGGGCAAAAATTAAGTCTAATATCTTAGGAAATTCTTGGTAAAAGAAATATAAATAAAAATAAATCGTTCCCAATACGAAGAACTCTATAGTTTTGTACAGAAGTGAAGGAAAAATGTAAAGAAAAGAAAAAAGCTTACCTGAAATATATTTCAACCAAAACACAAAACGCATACGATAATTACAAGAAAATTATAAACGAAACACGTGTACTTGCAAGAAAAATAAAAAATGATCATGGAGAACGCTTTTCGAAAGAAATGAAACATGATTTTTACGATCTGCCAAACGAAATATGGCGCTTCATAAGAGGTAAAAGAACGGAGGTAAATTAACTACAGAACCAAAACACATAGAAAAGGATACGTGAATTGACTACCTAAAAATGCTCTATGCAGAGGAAGAACAAATGATGGTAGAACCGGAAACACCAGAGATTACCACAAATGAAGAGTTTAATTTAAATGTAGAGGAAGTTCGGAAAATACTTGAAAATCTAAAGAACAGAAAAGCAGAAGGTAAATACAGGATACCAAACGAATTACTGAAATATTGTGGAGCAGCAATGACAGAACACTTAACAATATTAATTAATAAAATTATAAATCACAAATAAAGTACCAGAAGAATGGAGAACGAGCGATATAAGCTCGTGTACAGATGCAAAAGCGTTTGACAGAGACTCAAAAATGTAATCCATCTTCTGTATAATAAAGAAGTTCCCCTAAATATTATAAAAACTATTGAAAACATTTACCAAAAACAACAAAATGGAAGTCAGAATAGACGGACAACTTACAGAACCTATAAAAATAGGTAGCGAAAAAGACAAGGGGATTCATTGAGCCCCATGCTCTTCAATTTGATCATGGATGAAATCATCAAAAGCGTTAACAACAGAAGAAGATACAGAATGGGAAGCAAAGAAATAAAAATACTTTCTTACGCAGATGACGCAATATTGATAGCCCAAGATAAAGATAGTCTGCAAAGACTGGTCCATAGTTTTAACATAAGAGCAAAATAATTTATTATGACAATCTCATCTCAGAAAACTAAAACAATAGTTGTCAGCAAAGAACCAACCAGATCTAAAATAAAAATTGATGGATCAGTACTGAACAAGTAATGGAAATAAAATATCTGGGAATTACACTGTCTAGCTATGCAGACCTGGACAAAGAAGTGAAAGATCAAGTCCAAGAAGTAAATAGACTGACAGGATGCCTTAATAACACTATATGGCGAAACAGACACATTAATAGTGAGATAAAGTCAAGAATTTATCATCATCATCATCAGTGGCGTTACAGCTCTTTATGAGCCAAAGCCTTCTTCAGAACAATCCTCCATTCGCCCCTGTCTCTGGCAACTCTTCTCCATGCTCTAATTCCGATAGACTTCAAATCATTTTCTAGGTTGTCTTGGTACCTAAGTCTCGGTCTTCCTCTTCTTCGTTGTCCGATCGGCCCTCTTCGGTCAAAAACTTTTCTGACTATGGCATCTTCCTCTCGTCTGATTACATGACCTATCCATCTGAGGCGTACTACCTTAATGAATTTTACAACGTCAGGTTCTCCAAATCTTCTATACAACTCAAAATTGTAACACCTGCGCCACAAACCTTGTTCTTTTATTCCTCCATATATTCGTCTTAGTATTTTTCGCTCAAAACGTTTGAGCAATTCTTGGTCATTCTGTGTTAGTGTCCAAGTTTCTGAACCATATGTTAGCACTGGTCTTATTAGTGTTTTGTATACAGTCAGTTTAATTTTTCTAGACATTTTTGAGGCCATCTGTCTTCTTAAGCCATAGTAACACTTATTGGCGAGCACTATTCTTCTTTTTATTTCTTCACTGACGTTGTTATCTTTGGTTAGCAGCGACCCTAAGTATATGAAGGTGTCAACACCTTCCAGTTCTAGGTCATCAATTATTATTCGTGTAGGTGTCGGGTTGCTTGACCTAGTGCAACACATATATTTGGTCTTTTGAACATTTATATTTAGTCTCATTCTGTGTGCAGATGCTCTTAACGACCGAAATGCTTCAGTCAGAGATTCTGTGGTGTCTATGATGTCTATGCCTATGATGTCTATGTCATCTGCGTATCCGACAATTTGTACTGATTTGTTAAAGATAGTACCATTCGTAGTAATCTGCGACTCTCGAATTATTTTTTCTAATGCCAGGTTAAATAAGAGACACGATAGTCCATCACCCTGTCTTAGTCCATTTTTGCAATGGAAGGGTCTTGAGAGATCGTTTTGGATTTTTACCATGCTCTCTGCACCTGTGAGTGTAAGTTCAGTTAACCGGACAAGATCAAATGGAATGCGAAATTCTACCATAGCAAGTAGAAGTTTATTTCTATTAACGGAGTCGTATGCGGCTTTGAAGTCAACAAATATGTGGTGGGTGTCGACGCCGAACTCTAGGGTTTTTTCAAGGATCTGCCTCACTGTAAATATCTGGTCCGTTGTTGATTTATTAGGACGGAAACCGCACTGATATCCTACCACTATTTGTTCGGCGTAGGGGAGGAGTCTTTTGTACAATACGTTGGACAACACTTTATATGCCATATTGAGTAGAGTGATGCCTCTATAATTATCACACACCATCATGTCTCCCTTTTTGTGTATAGGACACAGTACACCTAACTTCCAGTCTGTGGGTGTTTCTTTCTGTTGCCAGGTTGCAGTTATCAGTTTATGCATGTGTTTCATGAGGGGGTCACCGCCATTTTTGAAAAGTTCGGCAGGGAGATTATCCGAACCGGGAGCTTTATTATTTTTCAGTGTTGCGATGGCTTCTCTAATTTCTTCTTCGGTGGGGGGTGGTTGCCGATCATCTTCATTCATTTGAAACATGGGATCCTCAATCTCGCCATCTTCGTGGTTGCCGCTAAGCAGTTCTTCAAAATGGTCCGCCCATCTGTTTAGTATCTGTTCTTTGTTACTAATTATAGAACCGTCCCTATCTTTACAGTCTATTATTCTGGGTTTGAATCCTTTTCTGCAGCTGTTTATCTGTTGGTAGAATTTTCGTGAGTCTTTTCCATTATGGTGGTTAACAATTTCGTTTAGAGCGTGTTCGTATTGTTCTTTCTTTTTTCTTCTAAGCATTCTCTTTTCTTCTCTTCTAAGATTTTCATAATCTTCCAGAGTTAATCTCGTTCTGCGCTGCTGGAGTCTCTTATATGCTTCGTTTTTTTGTTGGTTGATATGTCTGTCAAGAATTTATAAAGCCAATATAAGACCAATATTGACATACGCCTCAGAAACAAGACCCGACACAGCTACAACGCAAAGGCTACTGGAAACGGCAGAGATGAGAGCACTGAGAAGAATTACAGGAAATACACTGAGAGATCTAAAGAGAAGTGAAGTCATTAGAAGAAAAGTAACGTACAGTGTATAAATGAATGGACACAAAATAGAAAAAAAGAATGGAATAGCAAGAAATAAGTCACCAATCGGCAGAGAAGTATCATACGATCATGTAAAAGATGGAGTAAGAACCTTCCATAGACGTATTAATCCGCCAATGAATAAACAGAATTGCTTGTAAAGAGCAAGAAGAAGAAAATGAAGAAAAAGGGATCGACATAAATGTTATTGAATTGAATTGAAGCACACGACTAACTTGGTTAATACATTTAAAACAAATGACCGAAGAGAGATGGCCAAAGAAAGTCTGGGAATTGACACTATATAAAAGAAGAAAAATAGAAACGCCAAAACACTGCTAGAAACGAGATGTAGTAAACATAGACGTAACATATAATATATATCTAAGCATCAGTAAATAAATTATGATTAAAATACATTTTAATTAATACTCTCCACTTACTAATGAGCGCATTAATCCAAGTTTTTACACCACTTACCTGAAAACAAGAAAAAAATGATATTAATTGAATTGGAAATAAATATATAAAAACAATCTTTTTAATACTAAATTACCAACAATTTATATTCTCATATAAACAGTCTAAAATAGACCAATGAAATAGATAAAATATAAAAGGTATATTATATAAAAAAAACACCTTGACTCTTCACTTTGTCTATAGTTGTTTTCACATCAGTGTAGAGTAAAAAATTATCCGTTAGTATACACGACACGTACACACATACGCACACACTTCATCAGCACTGTCTTTGTTTCCTTTATAGATGATAACAAAGCTTTTGATAAGATTTACCAAGATTAACCAGGATGAAAATCTTTGTAAATCAAAATCTTAACCAGAGAGATAGATAAAAGGTAGTTAGGTAGCCGGGATCGACGGCTTTACTGTTTAGAGATTATTATTTTGATCGCTTCGAATACGTCAGGTGTGTGTACTTAAAAGTTCCCTTTTCGTAATAAATTAGGTTTGGGGTTAGTGTATTCATAATTTCCCGTGCACACTTGCACGGTTCTTTCTAAATTTAGTCCACTTGAGAGCAATTTCACATAATAACTCTTAGTTTGTAACTCTAATTATCTAAAATAACTCTAATTTTATTAGTTTTGGCCATAATTTAATTATTTTTTGTCAAGGTATCGTTAATAAATTGGATATATTATAGAGTTTCACAGATCACCCCTTTTTTACTGGAGCTTTCATGTTTTACGGGGATTTCTTTTTCTCAATGTCGAGGTCAGCTTCTTTTGTCAATATTTTTGTCTATCTATCTATATAAGGATTTTTACAGCTGTCGTCGGCTTCCTTCTTTCAACCAACGTCTCCAGTCCTCTCTGTTCTGCCATTCTCCATCTCTAAGGTCTCGTCTTTCCATGGCGTCGTCCACTTCAACCCCTACATGATCTTCGGGGTCTACCTCTGTTCCTTCTTCCTATTGGGTTCCAATCCAAAATCTTTGCTAGTCACCTTGTATGATCTGTTCTTTTCACATGTCCATACCAAATTAAACGTTTTTTTTCAATTATCTGCTCCATAGATCATTATACTGCGTACCAAGGTGTTATAAATTCTCTTCTTTGTATTTCTGGTAATCTGTCAATCTCACAGTAATCCGTTCATTTGTTTAATACATGTTCTTGTCTGTGCTAATCTGCTGGTTATCTTTTGCTCTGTGAAAATATTTTTGTCGAAGATGGTAAAAATACCTTCTCTTTATCGCCTACATCTGGACAGCCCCACCTGTTTTCAGGGCTGTGAAAGCCAATAACCAGTTGCCTTTTCTGGATTATCATATGTTCCCTTCAACGGCCAGTGCCTTTGTCATAATGTAAGTGCCATAGAAAATTTTTTTGTTGTTTTGTATGAGGTTATATATAATAGCAGAATATAATGAGGCGTATGCATTATCGACATCCATAATAAAGCATTAGATGCAAATATATTGAAATATTGAAAACGTGTAATTAGCTCACCAGAATCATTTTAAAAACAATTTTATTTTAAAAGAAAATACAAAAAATCTCACCAGATTTGTTTAAGTAAACCTTCACTTTTGCAAGTTGATATTTAAATAATGGTGTTACTAATTTGTTGTGACATGAAAAATGACAGTGCAATCCCATAGACAAGTATTATGTCTATGATCTATATGAGCATTATATGTTTATGCGCAATTTTTGCATCTCTGGCCCAAATCATTCTCTGCACCTCTTTTTAATTTGTTAGGTTTATCGACCGCGTCACTTAAATAACCAATGAGAACGTCACGTGGTCGATAAACATAACAAAATAAAATGAGATGCAGGGAATGCTTTGCGTCAGTTTTCTCTATCGCACTGGGGGAACGTGACTGTATTGCAGCAGTCAATTTATCTTGTATTATATGTCTATGCGCACTTCTGGTCGAAACATAACCTAAAAATAATTTCTAACGTTCCTAATAATAATAATAAAAACTGATTTTTATACAAATATGAAAAGAGTAAATAAGGGCGATATTATAACAAAAAATAACATAACGTCAATTACAAATGACAGTTTTGTGAAATTTAAATAGATTTTTCTTGTGCAAAACTGATCGTACTAACCAGATTTTAAGCAATATAATTCAAATCTATTCTTTTAGTTTTTAAACAATCCATAAATGCAATTATCAGCTATAAATCTTTTTTTTTTATGTTTCTTAAGTATCTCTACAACTTGAAAGACTAGTTTGGTAACATCATATTTATAACGTTAAGGAGAGAATTCAGCCACTTAATGGATGCACTTTTTGCGCTTATTTTATTTAATATTTCAATTTTGTAATTGATATTATTATATCTTGATATATTCTGATCTCGTAAGGTAATTATAATAATTCTGTGTAAAATTTCGCGGTTTGAAAAGGATACATAAAAAAAGTGTAATTTAAAATTGAATGCTTTTTAGGGTCTATAATTATCAGGATAGTACTTAACATTTTTTATTTCACGATACGCTTATTTTCCAATGAAGACTATAGACTACAAGAAAATGTACATCCCTCAATGGCAGAAATTATGGAGGAGTTTAAAATGAACAAGGAGGTTTAAAAGTATAAAAAATATATATGCCATATGATTAATACCATCTTTATTCTTTCAAGTTTTCTCAAAGTGAAGGTTGGTCGATTATAAGTAATTACAATTGAATCTTCTTTATAAATATTTATTTCCCGGATTTAGAAATTTTACACGGTGTTTTTTGTTAATATAAGATATTTAATATCTTTGAAGATTTAATATTAAAAAATTTACAGATCTTGGGGTTGTATATAGTTATAATAAATTTATATGATAGTCATTATGTAAAGCTTGGTATACAGAGCGTTTCAATAATAAATCTGTATGAAAAATGAACATCATCATCTTTTTGCTTGCCAAGTCTTTTTATTTCTTTAAAACATCTTTTTTAAGAGGTTTTGAAACTGTTTTCTTATGCCATGTTAAAGTTAAATATTACTTTTTACATATGGAGTACCTGGGGACATAAGGGAAAGTGGGGGAATGGTGCGCGGCGGGTAATTGTGCCCTGTGTTGTATTTTAAATTCCGTGGAAGTATTCAAGAACTCAACCAGTTAGACCTTACGGCCGATCTCGTGGACGGTTCACGCCATTATTTTCTGTCGGTGAGTTAGATCCGATTATTGCAAGGATTCTTCTAGTTTTTCTTACTATTGATTTAATTCATGTTTTGCATAGAGTTTGGTGAATCTGTTGGTTTATATGGTTTAGTAATTTTCCGTTTGTGATGACGTTTGATATTTAAGGCGTAAAGGTAATACGAGTAGAGCGTAGGAGTGCGCATGATTCCCCCACAAACGATGAAATGGTAAATCTCAAAATTACCATTTTTATTTCCTGATGCCAGGAAACTATATTAGAAAATCTACGATTCTCATATACTAACGAAGATTTACAAAATTCTTTGTATACAATCATAAATGACGACAAAAATATAACCGAAATGGGAAGAGCTTTTAAAATTCCCGAATTAACTTTTAACAAAAAGATTAACAGGTTTGCACATGCCACCGCGTTTCGGTTGTACAGCTGTATTTTCAGATAAAGTAGAAAAAAAATAAGCGGATATATGTTAACGCTTGCTAAATTATTCTATGACTTACCTAAAGAACTTAGACGATTTGTATTCAGATATGCTAAAGAAAATATTATGCCAAATAATTTTAATAAATAGAAAAGGTTAGCCGGCAAAGATTGGCTGTATGGGTTTATAAAACTAATCCTGATGTAACACTAAGACAACCAGAAGGAACAAATAAAGAATCAACAACATTATTTTATTCAAAAATCAAAATACTTATGGACAAGTTTAACTTTGAGCCAAACAGAATTTTTTAATATAGACGAAATTGGCATAACAATAGTCCAAAAAAAATATCCAAAGGTTTATGGACCTAAAGGAGCTAAAAAGGTAGGATCTGCTATATCTGCCGAACATGAAAAAACTATCATAGCAATTTTATGCATGAGGAAAAGAATGTCTCCTACACTTGAGAAAAATGGACGCACTTGGTGCTTTATACAAATATTCCAAAAACAGATAGATCAATACAGAACTTTTTAATGAGTAGCTGTGCAATTTTGTAAGATATGTAAATCCTACAGCAACTGATTCCATCTTTTTAGTGATGGATAACTATTCCAGTTATATTTCTATTAATGTATACAATTTTTGCAAAGAAAAAAACATTCATATGATGTCATCTACACCACACACCTCAGATCATATTCAGCCTTTGGACTTGATTTTCATTAATATTTTAAATAACTCATTTCATAGAGAATATGATCTTTATCTGTGTAATACAGGCCATCAAAAAATGACAAATGACGTCGCTGCGCTGTTACATAAAGCATTTAGGAACGTTGCCATTATGGAGAATGCAGTGTCAGGTTTTTGTGCATCTGCAATGTGTTCTTTAGATCCAGATAAATTAAATGAAGATGATTGTCTTCCTGCCAATGCAGCTAAGGAAATGATAGTAGTAGCTTCTCTGCCAGGGGCTCCTACATTGTCTAGCTAAATAAAATACTTCTACTGATAAGTCAATGTTAGATATTACAAATGTTTAGTCTGCTACATGTACATCCAACGATTTTCTTTAAAATTCCTTTTTCGTTTTTGCTCCAATAACACCAAACACGGTTAAACCAGAAATTAAAAAAAAATCTCGTAACAAGCAACAAACGGAAATTCTTACAAGCACACCAGTGAAAACAAAACTGGGGGAAACCCAGGAAAAAAAACGATTAAGGGACGAAAATCTCAAGAGAATCTCAGATATCTCGCTAGATAGAAAAAAACTTTAAGGCAAACAAAAAAAAAGAGAGTGCAGAAAGAGCTAACACCTGAATCTTCTGATATAACAGACAATGATTTGTTAGATATTATCCAAAAAGACGAATTCGATGATGTTGAATTAAGCTCCATTCCACCACCATTAGAAAAACCAGCTACACCTAACCAGATATGTTGTATTTGTGGGAAAAGAGGAAAAAACATAGAATTATGTGCTGCGTGTAGATGCGTGTTATGTGCCTTGTGAAATCAAGCAGAGCTTTTGACACAAGCGTTTTTATTACATCGATTTAAAATTAATGTTTTTCTTCCAAACATTAATTTAGTGCGCATTATTTCTCAATCCCTGAGCATTATTACCCTCAAGGATGGGGAATCGTGCGCAAAGGCACTTTTCTTTTTTAATATTATGCTTTGTAGTTTGTTTTAATATTTCTCTAAAACTTATATTAAGTATTTAAAGTAGAATAATTTGAGCTTACTATAGCGTACTGGCCGTTATTATGGATTTAAAGAATTTATAACAGAAGCTATTTCTGCTTAAGTTCGCACCATTCCTCCACTTTGCCTTATTAAACAAAAAAAAAAACAGGAATACATTTGATGATAAGAACATTAAATTATGCCAATTGAAAAGGCGTTGGAAAGGCATAAATGCAGGAATGAAGTAACAATAAACTAGCACCAACTAACAGAAAAAGATATTTAATATATAACTCACATAAAGAGATTTAAATGCCAACACTTGAAAAAAATTGTACACAAGATATCACTAGTTTATTAAATTATGTAAAATCATTAAGAAAGAATGGTTAAAAAACTGTATGCGAAAAAACTTAAAAGAAAAGCTTAAAACTGATTGATTTACAGCACGTGTTACTCATTCTCATTCTTACTTTTCATTTTTAGAATGTTTCATTTTATTTTTGTCTAAATTTGAGCGTTTTTAGTTCTCCTTAACAAATTTTGTCGTTTTCCCATCGTGTTCGTTGTAACCAATAACCCAGACTTGTTAAAACGATTTAATAAAATTGGTGATGTGGTGCCTGCATGAATAACACTGGTTAAATAAATGAAATAACTGTTTTCAAGCCAACAATGTCTTGTTCACGATCTCGAAAGAAAAGCCATCGGTACCTACAACAATGCATGAGTGTTTGATTAATTCTTCTTTCCCATGTGCATGAAAAAGAAAAGGAACGAAGCCACGCTTCTTTATGCATTCACGTCTCCTTCGTCATTTGTAGCATATTGGAATAGACAATGACCAAAGGGGCTACTTCCTGAGCATACTAATGTCAAATTGGACGATCACAATAACTATTTGAAGTGTAAATTATACTGCAGCGAGCGTTGGGTTAGTCATGGCTTGTGGACGGGAATTATTATTTTTATAACGTTATTTCTCTGGCTGGAAGACGCTGTGACATCACCGAGGCATGCACCACTGAGTTCTTTAGGCATTCATCCGTACAAGTAGGCAGGTGAATCTTTTGCGGAATTTTGATTGATTCCTAGAAAAGTTTTCCTTTGCTTTGTATTTGATTTTAGAAATGATCACGATCGTTAGTTCTGAACAAATTGTTGGATTCTCCCTGTATACGTATCATAAATAAAATAACTTGAACGTCGATGTATAAAGCTTCTGTTGTAGTTGTAAGTGATATATTTAATTAAAAAATTAAATTAAAAATCCAAATTGATTATCATAAAGTTCAGAAAGTTTTCGGAATAGTACATCTTCAATGAAGATGACATACTTAAAAGTATTAAATTAAACAACAAAATGTCGATGTAAAAAAATTCTGCTTAGAGTAGGGACATATAGTTTTGGGTTAGTGATCCAATTACTTAACCTAACCTAACCTAACCTAATAATGAATTTTTCTCCTAAAGTGTGTTTAAGAATTGAACTTAGTTTTTTTTAATTGCTACTGCTGCATAGTTTTTTGTTTTGACACTTTAACTGGCTGCCTAGATATCTTCAGTCTGTGTACTTTGGCTTTTAAAGCTACTGGTTATTTTTTACTATTATCCACTGGCTGTGTTGCTAGGATATATTGGACTTGCACATGATCCTCTCAGTTTGGTCTATGATTGTTTTGTAAAATGGGTCTCTGATATTAGAAACATTTATTTTTTGGTACAGTAGGGTTAATATTATCTCTTGCGGATTCTACAACAGGACTTTAGAGAACTTAATTATAACACTAGCAGAAGGAAAACAAAGTTTCTTGGCAAGTGCAAGAGAAATCATTAGAATGCAACAAACCGGCATATATATGTTTTGTGGACCCTAAGCAGGCATTTAACCGAGTCACATTAAAGGACGTTATCCAGTTATTGTACGCAAGAGAGATACCTCTCGAAATAATAAAAACGATTGATAATATTTACCAAAACAACACAATAAAAGTAAAAGTGGAAGAAGAACTAATCAAATCTATTGAAGCTGGCAATGGGATAAGACAGAGAGATTCCCTGAGTCCTCTATTGTTCAATCTGATTATCGATGAAATAATAAAAAAATAAGAACTAAAAAAGGATAACAAATGGAAGAAAAACAACTTAAAATTTTCTGATATGCAGACGACGCAATACTACTCTCTCAAAGTAAAGATGATTTACAACGTATGCTGCACCAATTTAATATAACCGCCAGAAAATTTTCCCCAATAAAAAAAAGGAATGGTTAGAACAGCCAATTTGCTAAGATGTAAATTAGAGCTGGAAGGTCAGATAATAGAACAAGTGATGAAGTTTAAATATCTAGGCATCACATTATCTAGCTACCGAAAGCTCGAAACTGAAGTGGAAGATAAGTGAACAGAGCAAAGAGAGCCGCAGGCTGCCTGAATGAGACAATATGGAAAAATAAAAATAACGAGAAACATATAAAAAATATATAAACATATAAAAGGCAAAAACAAATACGACCTGACACAGAGAGGACAAAAAGGATGTTAGAAATAGCAGAGATGAAAACACTTAAAAAAATTAATAGCAAGACACTATGGGACACAGCTGGAAGTACAGATATACGACATAGATGCAAGGTGGACAACATCAAGGACTGGGTAAGAAATAGAAGAGTAGAATGTAACGATCATATAAGCCGAATGACAACAAATAGAGTAGTAAAGACGGCAAGAGACGGTTCCCCAATAGGAAGACGATCAGTAGGAAGACCACGAAATCGATGGAACGACAACTTACTGGAGGCACATTGAAAAACAGATCTCTACATAAAAAGTAGAACAGGGAGAAGAAGACTTTACAATCCATTAAAATATTCTTATTTACCCCCAATAAGCATATCACCAGAACCCAAATAGAAAAAGTAGAGACATACAAATATCTGGGAACCTGGGTTGATGACAAAAATGACCAAAGCAGAAAAATCAAAGTCCGAATTGAAACTGCAAGGCAAGCATTTGTGAAAATGAAGACAATGCTTACCAACAGAGACCTTTATTTGCATCTCAGATTGAGGGCTCTAAGATGTTACATATTTTCTATCTTACTATACGGAATGGAAGCTTGGACATTGAAGAAACAACACATAAGAAAAATAGAAGCGTTCGAAATGTGGTGTTACAGAAGAATATTAAAAATTCAGTGGGTTCAAAGGATTACCAATGCTGAGATACTACGACGTCTAAATAAGGAGCTACAAATTATGAACAGCATAAAAAGAAGAAAACTAGAGTATTTGGGTCACAAGGAAGAATTCAAGGAAAAAGAAGCATAGCAAGAAGACGCATCTCCTGGCTGAGGAACCTTAGAGAATGGTTTAACTGTAGTTCACTATAACTTTTCAGAGCAGCAGCCAACAAAGTGACCATAGCCGTTATGATATCCAACCTCCGATAGGAGATGGAACTTTACAAAGAAGAAGAACAATATAAGATGATTGATAGGAGTCATTGTTCATAACACTGCCCAAAGAAAAGCAGACCCACCTAATGCCCACCAATTTTGGTTTATAAATAGCTTAGGAAGCTGAGGAGGGTTTTTATGTTCGTTTGACAAAATAGTTTTGCATTCCAAAAAAACGTATACGTCTATTTCGTCGACTTTAAAAAGGTATTTGACATGAATCTTTAGAGAGTATTTAAATAATAGACAGTAATAGACAGATCAACAATATTAGATACAATGAAAATACAGATTTTTTAAGAAAACTTATTACTAAGATCTCCAAAACATTAGTAAACCTGCTCATTGAAGCAAGTTGCCAAAGAGGACTCAAAATTAACATTTCAAAAACAAAATAGATGACAGTTGAGAAGGTAAACGTAGTCAAATATGAATGAATATCTCCAATGAAGATGTTTTTCGACGATGGATACCAAACGACTGCTGTTAAATATTACAAAGAGACAGAGAACACACTATTACTTCGACCACGTAGTTAAAAGCCAAATAGTTAGATCTAACTAAAAAAAAAAAAAATTTACGCTTATGGTGACTATATAAAATTATAGACTGAGTTCTCGGAAAGAACCGCGTTGAGAATTTAGAACTCGACGTTTTGAAGTCATTATCAAGAGATATATGGTTCCATTCGAGTTCGGTGTCTCAATCTATCTACTCCCCTCACGTGTGACATACCAGTCTTGTTTTCCAGAAATACAACAACCGTCAAACAGCACTTAAGTCTCAATTTGCCTACTACTCAGTTTCAAGTGACTCACTCGACGGATTTTTATACCCTGAGTATCATATCTAGTATCCTTCTTTGAGAATAAAACATCCAGGAAAGGTAGTGTGTTATTATATTCGTTTTCCATGGTAAATGTTATTGTCTCTTCTTTATCAGGAATGGGTTCAAAAACTCATCATCTAAAAATTGAGAACACATCCTCTACATATCTTTACCATACTGTGGATTTTAAATTTTGTTTAGAAATAATATTTATTTCGAAATCTTCCATAAAAATATTGCCTTAAAATGGAGATAATGGACAAGATGTTTATAGAATTCATGGTACTTTAATTAGGTGTAAATGGTGATGAACTTTCGGTACTCCATAAAAATGAGGTGTCTTGCTCAAATGAGGTGTAATTAATTTTCTTTGATAATCTGTTAAATAATCTTTAAACCTGAATAAAGTTCTATACAGGGTGTTTCAAAAAAAGGTAACCCCGTCTCTAGGGTAAAATAATTGGGGTTTGCTTAGTAAAAAATTTTTGTAACGCTATCCGTTTTCATTTTTTACGCATTTTTTACGATTTTGCCGAAACTACTGGCAACATGGTAATGAAATTTTATACGAATATGTTTTGGAAGCTGATACATTCCATGAATTTGTTTTTATATCTGATTCTCATAGAGGGCGCTAGTTACACGGATCGTACTAAGTATTAGTCAATTCTGTCAATATAACTTTTTTAAGAGTATAATTATTAATCAAAATTTCAAGTAAACTTAAACATCATTCAATTTTACACGAAAAAGGTACTCTTGATAAAACTCGATACTGTGTACCGTTTTCGGAATATTTTGATTTGAAAATTATGAAGTAATAATTGATGCTGGTAGTAATGATAAAGTTCTAATAGGTATACCTCTATTTTCTCCAAGTGTGCCATGGAAATCTGACATTTATTGATTATTATGATGATAAATCAACAATAGTTTTGAAACCTTGTTATTTGTAAAATCAAATCAAAATGTACTCAAATGTTGAATACACTGACATGTTATTAACCTTAGGCGAATGTTTAGGATGTTCTAGTGTAGCTGTGACACGTTATGCAGAAAAGTTTCCTAGAAGAAACTTACCAAGTAGAAAAACATTTAGAGCCGTTGAACGATGTTGTCGAGAAACTGGGAATGTGAGACCAAATAAAATAAATTCTGGTAGACCAAGAACAACAAGAACAATTAATAAAGAAAATAATATTTTAAATTTACTTGATCAAGATCCAACAGTTAGCGTAAGGAATATAGCAAGACAAACAAATACTTCTTCTTCAAGTACTTGGCGGATAATAAAAGAATAGCAATTACATCCTTATCATTACAGGCAAGTCCAAGAGCTCTTGCCAGATGATCTACCGGTTAGAGTGAATTTTTGTGAAACATTGCAACAAAGGACAGCCCACAATCCAAATTTTTTAAAATGCATTCTTTTTACGGACGAGGTCACCTTTAAGCGACAAGGTATGTTTAACTCCCATAATGCACACTACTGGTGTGATGAGAATCCACTAGTCAAAAGGGTATCACATTACCAACACTCATTTAAAGTTAATGTTTGGGCAGCAACTTTAGGTAACAAATTAATAGGTTATCATATTCTACCTGGAAATTTAAATGGTGATATGTATCTTGATTTTTTAAACTATTCCTTATTCGAGATATTAGAAGATTTAACGCTAAACGAGCGAAGATTTTTATTTTTTATGCACGATGGAGCTCCACCATACTTTGATAGAAGGTGTCGTAATTGGTTGAGTAATCATTTTCCGAATCGATGGATTGGTAGAGGTGCAGAAGCTCCGATTCATTGGCCTCCTCGGTCATGCGATTTTAACCCTTTGGACTACGCAGTTTGGTCGTATATTAAGGAAAAAGTCTATGCTACAGAGGTAAATTCACGCCAAGAATTGGAAGAAAGAATTCAACGTCAATTTAATGACATCATAGCTGATCCCCTACCGTTTAGAAGGTTAATGGAATCTTTAGAAAAAGAATAGACTTGTGTATTCGTGAAAACGGAGGGCATTTTGAACACTTACTGTAACTGAATTTTATTTTATGTTCTTAGTCATTAATTTAATTTTCTTCTTGTGAGTTCTGTTTAATTACTAACTATTTTGTACCAGCATCAATTATTACTTCATAATTTTCAAATCAAAATATTCCGAAAACGTTACACAGTATCGAGTTTTACCAAGAATACCTTTTTCGTGTAAACTTGAATGATGTTTAAGCTTACTTGAAATTTTGATTAATAATTATACTCTTAAAAAAGTTATATTGACTAATACTTAGTACGATCCGTATAACTAGCGCCCTCTATGAGAATCAGATATAAAACAAATTCATGGGATGTATCAGCTTCCAAAACATATTCGTATAAAGTTTCATTACAATGTTGCCAGTAGTTTCGGCAAAATCGTAAAAAATGCGTAATTTTTTTTTCTTCATGCCCTGTATCTTGAAAACGGATGGCGTTACAAAAATTTTTTACTAAGCAAACCCCAATTATTTTTCAGTTTTTTACCTACCCTAGAGACGGGGTTACCTTTTTTTAAAACACCCTGTATATCCTATTTTCCAAAAGCTTTGTTGGATTCCTTGTGAATTTCGTATAAGATCCGTTTGGTATTAGGTATATATTATTAGCTGTAATTATGTCGAATTTTTTAATAGATGGATAAGTAACAGCAAAGTTGTTATTTAAACTTATTTTAAAGTAAAATTGTGGCTTATTCAGAACAAAAATAGTAAATTCGTATACGGGTACAGTGAAAATAAAATAAAAAGCCATATTTGGTAGGGTAATAAATCTTCCAGAAATTTTACCACTACAAAAACTTGAGGCTATTCAGCACATATCTAAAATCACCAAGCCCATTTGGTCTACACTGTAATTTCGAAATCGACAAAAAACATCCTAACGACGCTTAATCTGCTCTTAAATCATCACTCATTTAAACCCTTATTAAGTATGAAGATTCAACGCTGCCAAATCTAGCTGAAGGCTACGAATCCGTTATGGTCTATAAACCTAAGCGAATATGATGTAAATACGCTGGCGATCGTGAATTTATGGGCATATTTTTCGATATAACGTTCGATGAAACCACTTAGTGGCAACTTATAGAAGAATGATTCGCTTGAAGGTGCGAGTATGGGTAATACCTGCTGAAATTTTTCAAATCTTTTTCACCGAATCGATGTTTCGGCGAAATGCGCGGATGTGCTTTTAGATAATTTGTGGGAGATGTTATTATAATAAATAATCTATACTCGATGTAGATCCAATCAATTGCATCTACAATCACCCCGCTTAATTTTTTTGTCTTCCTCCTATTTAAGGCTAGGACGACAATAGAATAATATTGTAATCTGTTGTACAACTTTCAAATACAAATACAAATAAGCCACTTTTAAAGAATCGCTAAACTTTTTGCGTAAAGCTGTCTTATGAAATCGACTTATAAATCATATTGTACGTATAAAACCAGCGTAATTCTAGTTAGGCAATTCATTTGTTATTAAAGCTCGAGTTTTGTGCTATATTTTTTACCGATCTTCAAATTTGCAGCCAGTTTTTAAATTTTTAAAATAATAAACTTCTTGCATGAAAGGGCTGGTCTTTTCACCTCTAGATAAATATTGTCATATCTGACAGATCTGAAGGATAGACATTTATTTAAAAAGAAAAATTTAATAACGAATAAAAAAATAATACATGTTTATTGATTCTTCTCATGTTTTTCCATAACACTAAAATATTATAGGAGGTTAGCTCAAACATCTTCAACTTTAAAAAGTTCAGTAATGTCTTCATTTAACAATTCATCTTCAAAATTGTCTTAATTTTGATATCTTGCTAGGTTATACTCGTAGAATGTTGCTGTATATTAGAACGGTTGAATCTTTTCAACCTTATGGCCACTTCCACTGGATGAAATAGTACCTAAACCTTCTCTTCCATACATAAAAAGTTATGTTGCATATCTGGTTTTAATATGAAATTCATTATATAAATTGATTGTTTAGTGGACTTCTTAAAAATAGCTTTACTTCATAATCAGAATCTCCTTGTACGGATCCATTTCTATTATCTCCATTTAAACTTCTTATCAAGAATACAGAATTATTTATTCCTACCTGGTAGGTATCTAGAAAAACATATCCAAGAAGTATGACGAAATTGTCAGAATTTAAAATCAATATTCCATATACACTCTGGTTCAAAATTAACCGGCCACCTTAAAAATGGGTAATATTTTATTTCTTATATCTCCTAAACGTGTTATTCGATTTCAGTGATTTTTTTAATATGTTATAGCCTTATTCCTTGACAATATTTTATAATAATATTGTTGCTAAGCAGGTAAATTTTCATTGTATACCAGGTGTACCAATGAAACTGTGTTTTTTTCTTAAAGTTTGCATCACCGTGTGGAATATTCTGGCATTTGTAGAATACTGAAATTAAATCGTAACTATAGCCTTATATTTTCTTAACATTTTGCTTTTTGATTGATCCGCTTATGTTGGATAATACAAAAGTTAGGTGCTTTAACAACTAGACATATTTTTTATCAATTTTTACCTACGCGGAAAAGAAAAAATAACCTTTTTGAACAAAAGTCATTTGCTACAGTAAAAATCCAATGAATAAAATCTTCGAAGAAAATTCATATTAACAATATTTTGGAAATCAAAGTCTAAATTGGGTATTAATAATGTGTGTTGCCGCCTCTAGCCCTTGCGACTTCTTGGAGCCGGTTTGGCAATCCATTCATGATATCCTGGATATCAGATTGGGGGATATTGTGCCACTCCTCTACCGTAGCTGTCTTCAGCTCATCAAAGGATGCAGGGGCTGGTACTCTTGCTCTTACCCGTCTTTTGAGGTTGTCCCAGATACACTCAATTGGGTTAAGATCGGGACTGTGTGCTGGCCATGGTAGAACTTGAATCCCGACCTCATTAAGGTACTCACGGGTAGATCTTGCTGTATTGCAACGTGCATTGTCAAGCATTAGTCTGAAGTTATCACCAATGAATGGTGCAAAAGGTATGACATGGTATTGGAGAACTTCTTGCACGTATACTTGGGCATTCATACTGCCTCTACCGAAAACAACAAGAGCAGTACGCGCTTCGTAAGGAATACCTCCCCAAATCATTATTGACCCTCCTCGGTAAGCTACTGTTTCGGTTATAGCGCATGCAGAAAACCTTTCATTTTGACGTCTATAGACACGTTGGCGTCCATCTGGACCTTTTAAGGCTATTCTGCTCTCATCTGAGAACAGTATATTCTTCCATTCCGCCATAGTCGTTAGCATATTCTCGCGCAAAATGAAGTCTAGCCCTACGGTGTTGTGGGAGTAGTTGTGGAGTGCGAACTGGACGAAAAGCCCTCAAGTTTATTTTTGACAGTCTTCTTCTAATCGTTTGTCTACTCACACTAACATTTCTCACCTCAAGAAGAGACCTACGAGCTTCAGGAGCGGTGCAAAAGCGATTTCTCAATACTTTAGTGACAATGAAGCGGTCATCTCGAACTCAAGTCCATCGTTTTCGGCCTTGACCTGGCCTGCAGTTGTACGATCCTGTCTCCCCAAATCGTCTAATGGCATCTTGTACTGTAGTTCTGGGTACATCGAGTATACCAGCGATATGACGTTGACTGTAACCAGCATCAACTAAAGCCACTGCCTTAGCAGCATCAGTTGGAACGAGTGGCATTTTAAAAAACAACAAACAATAAATAAGCACTAAAATTTCAACTTAAACAATGTTCGGTCACAATGATATAAAATTAAAATTTTAATTGTTAATTTTAATTCTTACAAATTGTTCAAGAATTGTTATTAACACGGAAACAGATTTGCAACAATGTCGTACAACGACTATATGTCAAAAATCCTTTGATGACACAAATTTAGGAAACAAACTGTCACAGGTAATGTAAACAAAACAATAATAAAGGTGGTGGGGTTAATTTTGCTGGCGAGTTAAACCGTCTGTATTGATGAAAAACGTGGCTAGTTGTTAAACTACCTACTTTTGTATTATCCAACATAAGTGAATGAATCAAAAAACAAAATCTTGAGAAAATATGAGGCTATAGTTAGGTTTTAATTTCAATATTTTATAAATGCTAGAATATTCCACAGGGTAATGCAAACTTTAAGAAAAAAACACAGGTTAATTCGTACACCCGGTATACAATGAAAATTTACCTGTTTAGCAACCAAATTATTATAACGATATTAACGATATTAACGATATTAACGATATTGTCAAGGAATAAGGCTATAACATATTAAAAAAATCACTTGAATCAGACAATAGGTTTAGGAGATATAAGAAATCAAAAATTACCCATTTTTAAGGTGGCCTGTTAATTTTGGCCCAGAGTGTATTATATAGAAGATTTATTGAACGATTTGAAAATTTCCTACTACACTCTGGATATTTTGCATACTTTGAGGCTTTTTTATATATAATTAAATGTATTTTATAATTATTAAAAGAATCTGACAACCTAGGTAGGTACTATGTGCACATTTTTCAGTATGGAACCCGATACTACTATTATTGAATCAATAGCACCAATATCTCTTGAAAAACGTTAATTAATCCATTTTTTACTGTTATCCAATTAATACATTTTTACATTAATCCATATTTTTTAATTATCAAGATTATGAAAATATTGAATCCCTAAACTAAGTAAATGGTAATATGTATACACCTACTTTTATAATCATTTATTAACAATATTTTCTCAGAATATAGATCACTGTCGGTTTACTTAATCTTAACCTTTTAAAAAAGTCTTTATCATTACAAAAATTAAAATTTTCAATTCTGCATCAAATATTATATTCTCGCATTAAGTTTATAAACATTAAACATCACACTGATCATACTCTCCGATTTCATTAAATCTTTTAATATCCATGTCTAACCTTTTAATAACCATTATCCATGCTATAACCTACAACATAATAACGAACTACAATAAACACAATTTATTTTTCAGATAACTTATTATTCAGTACTTTATTTGGCAAATAAATATTTTATATTTTATATGTCAGATAATTTTAATTTATTTTATTTGTCAGTTTATCTGTTCAGGTTTCTTTCTTTGGAGACGCTAGAATTTTAAATCTAAACTAACATAAAACTTTAAATTATTTTGTATTAAATTCTACCTTAAAAATATCATTAGAATTACTTATTAATTAGATTAATATGTAATTAATACAGTATTATTAATTAAACCTATCTTTTCAAGAACAAAATATGATTGAAATGCCAAACGGTGGTAGTTCAGATTTCTTTCCTAGATGGCGTCATTAGTTTACTGGACAAACGGTGTGACTAGTACGCCAAATTTCGAATAAGATACATTATAAAATTAAAATGAACTGTATCACAATTCGATTTAAATACAGTACAAAAAAGTCTATGTTGAACATTTAACGATGGTTAAAAAGAAACTGTAAACTGTAGAAATGATTAAATGAATGTGCAGACTGTACAACAGAGACCTTAGACTACCACAAACCAGATAAAGCAAAAAATAATAGCAAGAATCTAATGCCAGTTATCTTCACAATCCTCTATAAAATTTTAAATAGCTAATAAATGCCCGAAAGATATTTAATCAGTTATTACCGGTCTTTTAATATTAACAAAGTAATAAAAAGATTTCGTTCCGCGATGGATTAGAGCATTTACTCTTTATTGAAGCATGATTCCCTTTTATTTAGCTATTAAGAGCATACATGAAACGGCCATAAACTGGCCGCAATATAGATATTTATTACGATCGACATAAATTTATATACGCTGGTTCGTTTTACGAGATTGTAATCGAGGTACAATGAACATCTCGTCAAAAAAACGGTTAATTAGTAAAAACAGCCATGTATGCTGCACTAACAAGCTACTAGGTAACGCCTTTCTTTCTTGGTGTCTATAAAGTAAGAGAGAAGCGTAGTTTGGAGGATTATTGGCGGTTGATGGCATGCAACATAACATATTCATGCCACTTACTACGATATAAATAGTAAAGTGTATGACAGTCCTAGATATGATATGAACCAGGATGTCTATGTCTGCTTTATACACTATTAAAAGGCTTTTGATAGAGTACGACATCAAAAACTCGTAAAACTGTTAAAAGAAAAGAATGTGGATAGTCGAGATATATATTTTTAAGGAAGCAATATCAGAGGAACAACAGGGTATATCAAAAAACGGAAAAATCTTGAACAACATAAGATTCGCAGACGACACCTCTGTTTTTGCAGACTAGAAACACTGTAACGCTTAGTAAATAGATTACATTAAGTCGGTATAAAATATGGTGTCAAGTAGTGATTGCACAAGACCAAGACAACCTCAGCTACATGATGAAGAAACTACAAGAAGAATATACCAAAGCTGGCCTAGATATTAACCTCGCGAAAACAGAGTACCTATCTACAAGTGAAGAAGAAGACAAGATAGAAGATCTACAGATTGATGACAACGTTACAATCAAAGGAAAATAAATTCAAACACTTGGGGTTTATAATCACGAAAAAGGCCACAACAGAGGAACAAATTACACAAAGATTAGGACAAACAAGAACAGCAATCCGACAACTTAACTCAGGATGGTGGGATAGACACCTAAATATGAAGACAAAAACACAGATTTATAAAACATTAGTGCGAAGTACTATGACATATGGGGCTGAAAATTGGATCATAAACAAGAAAAACAGCAGTAAGATAGTAGCAACAGAGATGGAATGCCTGCGAAGATGCTGCAGAGTAACAAGAATGGATAGGAGAACTAATGACGAAATACGAAATACTGGAGGAACGAAGTAGACGACGCCATGAGTAAGAGAGGCCTAAACGATGGAGAATGGGACAACAGAGAGAGATGGAAACGGTTGAGCGAGGGAAGGCAGTGAATACTGTAGAATCCCTGAATATATATATATATATATATATATATATATATATATATATATATATATATATATATATATATATATATATAAAATGGACTACAAATGAACGTTAAGAAAAGCAAGTGCATGATTATTTCTACGCAACACACAGTAGGAAGGCTAGATATCGAGGGAAAACAAGTAGAAAGAATGAATAACTACAAATATCTGGGAACCTGCGTACGTGTTCTCGACTTTGTTGTATGGAATGGAAAGCTGGACACTACAAGTGGATAATATAAAGAAGTTGGAATATAAAATGATTTTGAAAATACCATGGACCCAAAGAGTTACAAATGCAGAAGTGTTAAGAAGGCTACAAAAGGATTGCGAGGTCATAAAGCACAAAACAAGAAAGTTGAAATATTTAGGCAACATTACCAGAGGTGCAAAATATAATATATTAAGGCTCAAATTACAAGGTAAAATCAAGGGTAAAAGATCCATAGGAAGAGGAAGAATTTTCTGGCTAAGAAAGCTAAGAGAGTGGTATAGTTCCAGTTCAGTAGATCTTTTCAGAGCAGCCGCCAATAAGGTACGGAAAGCTGTTATGATAGCCAACCTCGGGTAGGAGAAGGAACTATAAGGAGAAGAATGATAGTACTGCGAAAATAATATGGAATGTACTCATAATAATAAACCATTTCTCAGTTTAACTTTGAACCTATATGTACGTGAAATGTTAAAAATATGAAAAAAGCGAGAAATGTTTATACGCCGTAAAGGAATGGAACTAATGAATATAGACATAATGGGAGTCAGTGAGATACGATGGACGGACTCAAGGCAGTATCTTTAAAACGAACATCAAGTATATTATGCTAGCAATATAAAAGGAAATTCCATATACGAAATGGGAGCAATTTTGAACAAAACTAATGCCGAATACATGTCCAATTTGACTTCATGACCAGAAAGAATAATCATTACACAAATAAACTCCTATTCTTTCAAAAAAAAAAAACATTATTCAGGTGGAGGCTCCAACAGCTAAAAACAGAAATTTAAATAGAGTTCTATAATAACCTGAAAATCAGTTCTACTAAAAATACCTAATAATTCTGGCTTTACAACCTTGTGTGGGTCCTAGCCTCCTCAAGAATTTCTCTTCACTAGTCCCTATCCATCGCCTTCCTCTGCCTTGCACGTATTCCCATATTTCTCATGTCTTCATCGAAGTTATCAAGGAACCTTGTCCTGGGTCTTCTCCGTCTTCTCTGACCAATAGGTCTATCAAGGA